>NW_005056704.1:0-3086 GCF_000277835.1 Geospiza fortis
TTAGTCTTCTTTCACAGAATCACAATGTGCTGACCAGAACAACATATCACATTTCCCTCCTTCTGCAAAGTTGGGTCAAAATATTAGATGGAAAGATGTAACAATTTCCATACTATTGATTTCTTTCTTTACTTTGATTCCTTCTGATTTAGATTCAAATACCAGCTAAAATCATAGCATAAACAATCTCAACCTCTGGTCAAATATTTGTATAATTGTGCATTGCGATCACTATTTTCTGTGAAAAGTAAAATTTTCCTAGTGCCACTCTCAATGCCAGCTTTTAGTGATGGCTACACTAGAAATGCAATTCATATGGCTAATAACTGTAAATCCTTTTATTGTTCCTATACTACTCCCCAAACACTTTTTCTGTCAGCAACTAAACTATCCTATAAAATATGAATGACAAAAGAAAAATTAATATTCTTTGTTCAAAATGTATGATTCAATCTTCTAAGTACCTATGTAGAGCCATGTGAAATTCAGCAGGGAATTATTACTTCAAGTGATGAATAATATCCCACTCTGAATGGATTTTTTCTGCTATTTTGATCCTTGAATGTGTAGCAATCTACTTGAAACACTGGGAAATTTATGCCTATTTTCCATCCCACTTTGCTACCTAGTGAAGTTCACTAAAAAAATTTGTCAGTGAATCCAGTGGTAACTGGATGGGGTCTGTGATACCTGGGACTACAACCACAGTAAGAACTGAGAATTTATAAGTAAACAGTTATTCTTCATGTGTTTACTTGTTTATTCAGCTGTCAATCCTTATGGATAAATTTATGTCAACTAACAGTTAAATTAAACAGCAGTTCGGTTTTCCCAATAATTTACAGACAAAGGTAGCTTCCTCCAAGATGCATATAACTGGTTATCTTAGCAGGGATGAGCTACTCTTTAGAGATGTTGGTCTTTGCTTAGAGTTTAAGTTCTTTAAGATGTGGATAAAAAACGTAAGACACAAGCTTGAGACCAAAAGAATTTTGGAAGGAGATTAAAATCATTCAAGTTGCAAATAATCAAAGTTATTAAAACTTGGCATCACTTTCAGTAAGACCAAAGTGTATCCAGGGGCAGAGACAGAATGGCTAATGGAAATGTCAGAATAGAAATGGAAATTACCACATATGAGGAGGAAACAGAACTCAGAATTTAATGTGTTCTGATCAAGACATTTATTTATTGTCACTGCAGAATAATGAAAAACTGGCACACTTTTAAATTTTGATGAGTAACTGATTTATCAAATTTGGAGTGTAAGTATACCTCTAAAATAATAAATATTGTGCTTTAATTAATAGAAAGAAAAACATTACCCTGAGAAAGAGGAACCTATGTTTTAAATTCCAGAGCATAGGAACTTTTGGAACAAATTAGGAAGTAATAATTCTAGAAATAGAAATTAATGAAAAATCAAAACCATCTTTTACAAGATAAATAATACCAAGATAACTTGGTATCTTTATTTGATAGAATAATTGATTCCCTGGATATGAGAGAAGTAGAAAATATAACCTACCTTTTTATGAAGTGTTGGAAGTGTTTAACTATAGAAACATATAAGGTGTTGAAGATATAGAATTAATAAAAAAATTATGTTGATTAAAAACTAAATAAGGGAACGTTTTAAGCCTGCTATCATTTATACCTTAGATATTATTTTTGTATTTTGTGACTTTGTTAAATTCTTTGCTTGCAAAATTAAACCCATTCCTGATCTGAAGGTCTTCAGCATAAATTGTTTCAGGATAGTATTAGGAGAATCAGGAAGAACTGTTTAGGCATGCTCAGTTAGAAAGTATAATCATAAAACAGACAAAATGCATTAGAAAGTGCAGTGCAAAAGTTAAGCATTTTAATTCTGTTGAACCATTTATGTTGCAGGCCTATCTTTGCTCCTTACCAAATTCTTGGCCCAGGTGTAGTCCTAAAATCATTAGGCCCTATTCATAACCATGGTAAACAGGCATAGCTGCTCTGAAATCAGTGAACATGCACAGGTTTTCAGTAGCTGAAGTCTGTCAATAACAATTCATGGATATATATGGTTCATGTGCACAATGCCCTTCAAATATTAACAAATTCCTGGCTGCTTAGAAGAAACTCATTTTGAAATACTTTGAAATTATGACAGTCTTGTTCTGGAGAAGAGTTGCACAACTGATTTCATGACTGATCCAAGTGTTATTGAAATCAAAGATAACCATGAGAATAACAATAATTTTTCTTTCATACACACCAATCTAGAGTTTTTCTTAGAGCTCGCTTACTTGTTATCATGTAGGAACTTTCCCTCATCACCACGGACCAGCTTTCCTTCGTTTTCCTTTCAATGCATCTTAGTTTTAGGGATGAAATAATTTGTTGTATATGTTTGTGTGTACAAATATGTGTACACGTGCATACATGTAAGCCAAAAAGCAATTAAGAGGTAGGAATCAGATTTCACTGTAATGGGTATGTTTAAAAAACATTATAAATAATGACTGTAATGGTAAAAAAAAAGGTTTTCTAGACCGGTACTAATTAACAACACATTTCTTTTGTTCTTGTTATTAACCATTGTCATTACATACTCAAAGCCATCGCTACCTGGGAAGCACGCTCAACATTAGCTGTGAGTACTCAACTGCACAGAGTACAGAGTTGACCTGTGTAATTAGCAGTGATGGCAACAATACTTCAGGTCCTCGGTTACCAGAGTGCAGATGACCAGGCCAAGAGCTCTTTTTTTAATAAAAAGAAGTGAAGTAAACATCTCCTCACTCTTAGCCGTTTCGAAGTCCAAGTTCTTGTTCTTTCACAAGGTGTTTGATTTTCAAGTCAATTCCCAGTCTTTGGCTCCCACACTGAGCTACACACTGCCTGAACCTAAGAAAAAATTATTTTCCAGTCTGCAGCACATGCCTCATCCTGTTGCTTGGCTGCTGCTCCCTTGCCTGAAGGAGAAGCAGTCTTCACAGGTGCTTTTTTCCTATGATGAGTAATGGCCCACCAGTGCATTGCTACTAAAGCTGTTGCATGCATAAAAGCTTTTACAGGTATGTTGACATGCTACTTCATACAGGTTCATGCTC
>NW_005056705.1:0-3086 GCF_000277835.1 Geospiza fortis
TTTATGCTCATTTTGCATCCTAAGTTTGCATTTTTTATCTTCATTATTGCACTGCTCCCTTTATTGTCTCAAGCCCTGTAGGAATAATTGTGAGACACTGATTTTTAATAATAAACTAAAAGTCCATCCAATGTAATGCGATGAAAAGAAAAACCAACAAAGTTTATTTCAGCTAGGGAACTAGATTTGCAGCTTCATCAACTTCTGCTCATTTACACCTTTGTGAGTTAAATGAAACAAAAGTGAGCATACATGAAGAGAGTGATTGTTTCCTTTTCACTGTTGGTAGAACAACACAGTTGAGAGCTGTACCAACAAAGAGATTTAAGTATCTGAAGCAAGGGGCATGAAGCCTAAGCTTCATGTTTATATGTCCAAACCAGCTGCTCTTAATTAACAGTTGCTGAATCCTGGAGTTACTTATGTGTCTGCCAATAAACGACAGCAAAGAACTTGATGCCTACTTCTTCCTCATCAAGAAGAGTCACACCAGGCATTTTCTCAGTCTCTTTCTCTGTACTCTGAACACCTCAAGTTAAACATTACAAAGCACAGCCTAAATGTCATTGATGCATTTAGCTCTTAGACAGAAACTAATCTAGAGAGACTTTACAAGCTGCTAACACAGGACTGTGGAATTCACATCCTAAATGGAAGACTTCAAATTCCAGGCTTCAGGAGCCAGAAAGCTTAGGGATATTACACATATTTGGCACAATCAAATTGTGAGACTCCTGTGCAGACGAGCAAATTACACAGCTGAGAAGTAAGGTGGTGATAACTGAAATATCTGGTTCTCAGTTAGAGTCGTGGGCTGGACAGCACAGACCCAGCAGCTACTGGACTTAGCAACTAAAAATTGGTAGGAACAGGAAGCAAGGTTGTTTAGCCACTTTCATTGAAAACACTGCTCACTTTTGCATGAAATCTCACTCTCCCCACGCCACCTTTAAGACCTTTCCTAATCCCAGGGTATTCCATTGAGACATGCAGCCAAGAATACAATAAAAATAGCCAGAGAGAAACAAAATGGTGTGAAACTTGCTTCCATATGAGTTTTTAATGCAAGGTGTAAGACATTTAAAGCATAGAAAACTAGAGTTTCCAGATTCCTCCTTCTCCACTCTCATCCATGGACTTTAACAATTAAGCTAGGTAGCCAGCTTTTCCCTGTTCAAAGCAATACCTATGTGTAGCAAGGCTAAAGATCATCAAAATGGAGGATAATATATTTTAAGCTATTAGATCACATATGTATCTATTATCTAGGTAAGAAGAATGTGAATAAATAAGATCTTAAGCACATAACTTTAAAAGTCTGCAGAATCAGAGAAAAGGGAATGTTTAAAAGTAAAATGCAGAAATATAATCTTCTTCAGAGACACAAACACAAATATATATTTCATTAAATCTAACCTTTTGCTATCTTCTAGGGAGAAGCCTTGTCTGGCTGTAACATTTTTTACAGACAGCAAGGGATGCGTAAGAATAGGCCACGAAACAAATACAGGTTTTAGCTTTGTTTTTTCTAAATGAAAATGACAATTTATAGGCAATAGCAAGTGGTGAAGGATGTCAGGCTTTGTCACTCTTTTCCAATTTTTTTTTTAACAAGGTAACTTCGAGGAAAATTTGCAGTAAGATCAGAAGGCCCAATATAAATCACTTAAGCTCTTTAAAAAACACATTGACTGGGAAGAATAAAAAGAAAAGGTATTTAAATTGTTTCTTCTGTTTTATCATCAATATATACAAGATTCTCAAGGCTCAGTAACAAACCAGATGGTTGTAAAATGAAGCATTTTTTCACCAGACGTTTTTTTACTCTTTAAGGCTAATTGGCACTATGCACTGAAGAATTATCCAATCTCAAATTAGCCACTTCTGGTAGCACATCACATCTGTTTGTCTGTCATTCTTGTGATACACTGGGATTGTTGAATAATTTGTTTACAAATAGGAGAACAATCTGTGCTAAAAGTTTTGCAGATGAATAGGGACATCTGGAGAAGAGCAGCGCTGCATTGATTGTTTCAGAATAGCCCTAGCAGACTGAAAAACAAATCCTTTGCAGACCATTAGCCAACAAGATGATATGTCTTCACAGCTCTGTTAGCTTGAGGTACAATTTAACTGTTGTTCCCAACTCCAAACAATGCTGTTTTATTTCATTTACAACTTGTGTTTCCTGCACTATCAGTATATTTTTTCCTAGTTTCAGTCTCTACTCTCAGATTGATTTTTGTGAAATCGCCTGCACAGTTGCATGCTTGACTGGACAGAAAGCTAAGGGCCACTAAGAGATGAGATCTTTAGTAAAAAAATACCTGACTTGGATGGAGGAAAACAAGCATCACCATTAGGCCATCATTGTTGAGATAAAAGAAACATTACTTTGTAGGCAGAGAAAGGAAATTAAGCAGTGATTTCAATATACTCCATGTTCAATGGCCTTTCATTGTGAGAATGATATATCTTTCTGCCTTTGATAATTTTTTGTGCCATCTTAGATGTTACAGCCCATCACATAAAGAAAGTGTATAGAATATCCTAGAATTTCTCCTTCAGCCAGTGTTTCCTTCAAATGGCACAGCTACTATTTTGTGAAATTAGTGGCAACAGAAACCTTTTCTTTTTCCGATTCTCTATTGGACAGGTGGATATCATGGATATCTTCATATAAATTTCAGGATTCAGTTACACCAGATCTAGAAAAATCTCATGTAATAAAGAGAACTAAGGTTCATTTCTCATTCAAAAATCAGTTTGAAAATAAAACCAAGTTTGCGGAATCCTGTGGATACATAAAAAAGAAAACATGCTTACCAAAATGTCTGGTATTACTTTTATAAGAAAATGTCCTCCCATAAGTTCAGCTTGCTTTATTTTTTGGAATACTTTCTAGTTACTTTGCATGAAAGATAGATAAAATTTGACCAGCAGGTATTAGGTGGGAAGGAAGGATTTGACATTTATAAGATGTACCACTGATGAAGGAGAGCATGGGAAAATAAGCAGAAATATCAGAAGCCGAATCCCATAAAATAATACATTATTTTGAAATCCCACTGTTTTAAAATAAAAAA
>NW_005056706.1:0-2050 GCF_000277835.1 Geospiza fortis
CATTGGCTGAAAAGGTGGCTTGTAATAAACCTCAGAAATATGCTGACACTCTTCCATATGATCTTGCCTCTTTGCAAATCTCTTTTATTTCTGCAAAGCTTACTTGTTCCCACTGTGGTCCTCCCCCACCCTTGACATTATATCGGACTGGAAACACTGATATCTTAGAGACAATGTCCCATTGTCCATCCTGGACTGCATTTAGTCTCTGCCAGGTGTCTGTGCCTCCTGATGTATAAAACACATAATCAGATTTAGGGGGCCTACCCTGGGGGTTGTGGGAATATCTGCTGTTCGGGATCTGGGCTTCGCCCGATATAGGCGCTGCCATTTTGGAGGCGGTCACTTCGGGGAGGTCACATCTGCTTCCCACGGTAGGCAGGGTGAGGGCGTGCCATCCTGGGGTGTGGGCAGGGAGTAGGGGTAGGTAGGCAGACCAGGCTCGACCCAAAAAGGGGAGTTGTCCTGCGTCTGATGGGCAGGAGAAGAGTGACAAATCAGAAAGGGAATTCTGTGACCTTGAGGAGGATGGAACAAAGTTCACTGATTTAGTCCATCTGATGTTACTTTTGAGAGGAAACCGAGGGGAGAAGTTAGGAAAGACGGGGTGAAGAGTGGTCTGGCCAGGGCCAGTTTGTTTCCCTCTCGGCAGAGGGGAAGGGGAGGCTGGATGGGGAGCAGCTGATCACGCTGTCTCCTGCCTGCCCTCCTGGGATCAGTGTGCTTCAGGGTGAATTTTGGACAGGGTTGGGGTCTCGGAATCTCTGCCCACCCTCCTTTCTTTCTGCTGCAGCCTGCGGTCAGCTCTCTCTATGCTCTGAGGTGTTTTGTGGCTGTCTCTAGCTTGCTTTTCACTCTTCAATGCTACAAATTGTAACACCATCTGAAATATTGGACGTAGCTTTAGGCTGGACTTCTTATTCTTTTCCAAACTGTATAATCTTAGTCCCACAGCATCCCAGAACTTTAGAGTAACCATCTCAGACGTATTTATGGTCGGGAATTCTGTGCAAACCCATCTGATGAGTTTTTTAAGCTGTTTCTTCTCAAATTTTACATCTTGAATTTCTAATTTGTAGTTCAAATAAAAATAAAGATCCTCGGCTACAGATAGCTTGTTCCCCATATTCTTACTCACCAAAAGATGGTTTTTAGAGCATCTATCATCCTTGGTCTGAACTCCCTGGGTCTGGAAACTCAGTGGTGTTCAGCAGTCTTAGCTCAACCAAGAGCAGCTCTTTCCAAAGAGGTCCTTAGGACTTCGTTGTGTGCTCTCCAGCCCATCCAGTTTCAGCCTCTTTTCACCAGTATGAGGCTTTGATCTGTGTGGCCCTCTTGAATGGCCTCAGATCCTCCATAACCTGTGTTTTTTTTTTCCTCTGGCACCACAAAAACCCAGTCGCAGGCTTGCACTCCCCAAAATGGAAGACCAAGGAAAAAATGTCCTATTTTGATCAAGGGCCAATCAAAAATTCCCAAACTATGTCTCTCAATATGAGAAATGACCAGTTCGGGCATCAACTGATACGTTTCTCCTCAAGCCAGGTTTTAGGAGCTCTCAGAGAATCTATCGCATTCGAGATAGCTCAGTTACCTTGAATGGCATAAAATTAGCAGGATGGTTTCTGAGGTAGTGTTGGAAACAGAAAAAGTTTTAATAAAAGGCAAAATAACAAAGCTCTTACAGAGAAAACCCGAGCCAGAGGTAAGAGGTGCGTGCTCCTGCTAAAACACTCCACAAAAGTCATTATTTCCTGTGTTCTCTATCTTTTCTAGTGAATTACCTGGGTGGGACCTCTTGACCTCTGTCCAATTGGCAGCCCCAGGTTTGATGTGAAGTCCCAAAGATCCTATGAGGTGTTTTTTTACCAAATTGAGGAGACAAACTTCTGGGCTTTTTTCCTATTTGAGCAGACAAAGAATAATATGGTCACTCTGTCAACAGGGGGCACATTCCTACAGAGACTGACCACGAGTGATTTTCCTTCCAGGTGTCAGAGCTGAGGCAGCAGCTCTGGATCCGAGGCCTGCCCGTGTCGGGGACCCAGAC
>NW_005056706.1:2300-3084 GCF_000277835.1 Geospiza fortis
CACCTCGACAGTGCACCGCCGACAGTACCGAACGAATCGAGATGCTGTGATCCCCATCCACAAAATGATCCGTGAGCTAGAGAGCCAAGGGGTGGTTAGCAAGACCCACACACCCTTCACCAGCCCCATTTGGCCTGTGCGTAAATCTGAAGGGGAATGGAGATTGACGGTGGACTATCGTGCATTGATTGAAGAGACTCCACCACTGAGCACTGCTGTGCCAAACATGTTAGAGCTCCAGTACGAGCTGGAGTCCAAGGCAGCAAAGTGACATGACACTATCGATATTGCGAAAGCATTTTCCTCCATTCCTCTGGCAGCAGAATGCAGGCCTCAGTTTGCTTTCACGTGGAGGAGAGTGCAGTATACCTGGAACTGACTGCCCCAGGGGTGGAAGCACAGTCCTACCATCTGCCGTGGACTGATCCAGACTGCACTAAAAAAGGGTGAGGCTCCAGAACACCTACAGTATATTGATGACATCATTGTATGAGGAAACACAGCCGCAGAAGTGTTTGAGAAAGGAGGAGAGAAAATCCAAATCTTCCTGGAAGCTGGTTTCGCCATCAAAAAGAGCAAAGTCAAGGGACCAGCTCGTGAGATCCAGTTCCTGGGAGTAAAGTGGCAAGATGGACGGCATCACATTCCTACAGATGTCATCAACAAGGTCACAGCTATGTCTCCACCAACAAATAAGAAGGAGACACAAGCTTTCCTAGGCACCATAGGTTTCCGGAGAATGCATATTCCTAAGTATAGTCAGATTGTGAGCCCTCTTTACCTG
>NW_005056707.1:0-3083 GCF_000277835.1 Geospiza fortis
AACTCCATCTCAGCCAGACCCAATGCACACTACCTGCTAAATGATCCTATGAACAGGCATAGGGAAAAGGGCTCAATTGCATGTAATTATTTTGCCCTTAAAATGTCACCTATACCTTAGATAACAGCTAGCCAGAATTCCACTGCTTATCTAGACGAGCATGTAAGAAATCCACAATTTAATGAAGCAACTTGCAATGAAATCTGGTTTCTGCTGGTCATTATGGCTAGTTAGAAAGCATAAGGAATGCTTCAATATCATTGGGAGATAATGCAGTGGTCATTATTGTATGAGGTAAAGGCTGTAACTTCTATGAAGTTTCATTCCTAATTTCTGGAAACTAGTTCTGGTCGGTAATACAACCGGATGTCGTGTAAGCTTCCAATGCCTGCAGCCTGGTATAAAACGGTGTATTTTTAATCATTTGTTTCTATGTGGTTTTGGTCACGGTTAGTGGTGGTGGTGGTAGTGTGAGGTATCACTGCTGTTCTGGCAAAAGCTTCAATACTAAATGCAGCCATGGTGGGGTGCAGCTGTGGGGTTGAATCCCTGTTTGTATCTGCAAAGTGTTTGTTTGCTCTCTTTTGGTCTGTTTTACCCACGGAAATTCATTGCAAACAAAATAATTATACTAGTGTTACTTTGAAGGGGACTGCTGAGACGTAACAAACCAATTGTGTGTGACTTGGTGCAGGAGGGAGGAGGATGCTTTTCCCAAATGCATGTGCAAAGCTGGGAACATGAAGAGAGGTTGCTGAAACTTGTTCAGGTGGGGGAATCTTATATTGCTGTTCTCACAGGGTCACTCATTGGGTAAGAATTGTGCAAATGTTTTGTCTTTTTAATTGAGCAAATACTTTTATCCTTTAAGCTTTTTATACACATATAGGAAATTGTTGGTTTGGGTTCTTTTTAAAAAACAATTGTATTAAGACAAATAGTTCTTTCATTTAATCAGTTGTTTATCTTCTGTACTATTCTGAATGCTCTCCCAAAGCCCTGAAATTCTGCACCTGCAGCAGGCTTATTCTGTAGTTACAGAACAGGTGCTGTGCCCTGAAAATATGGCCTTCAGGGGAGGTGCCAGACACAGCTTAATTTATGTGTTTCTGCACAAAGAGAAAGAGGAGGGTGGTAGTTGCTGGAGAATCTCTCATGTGTGGGATGGAAGCACCTATCTACCACACTGACCTGAAACCTTTGTGGGTTTGGTGCCTACCAGGCTCTCACACTTGGAATGGTGTGGGAAGTCTGCTGAGGCTTTTCTGTCTTTTTGGCTGTCCCCTCCTGCTGCATATCCACCCGAGCACCAGTGGTACTGACAGGGTATGCTGACTGTACCAAGGTTAGCCACAAGGTTTGGGACAAGGATGGAGTGTGCATGAATAGTCACAGGGCTCTGGGACAAGAATGGGGCTTGTTTCCGAGTGGGATGTGTGAATTAGTGGCATAGGGCACAGGTAAGGCTGAGGTACCTGTGTCCCTTGTGCCTCAGTCTTCACCAGTGAGGTTTCACAGGCCTCTGTTCCTAATGAAAGAGCTCAAGGAGGACATTGAGCCCCATCAAGGGACAAGGAGCTTGTCAGGGAATACTTGGGAGAACTTGAACCACCTGAGTCAGTGGGACAAAACAGGCTGCATTCAAGACTGCTGAGAGAGCTGGTTCATGTCTGTACAAATGTGGGGTCTTTGAATGGTCATGGAGACTAGGGAAGAGCCCCAACTCCTGGACAAAGCCAAACGTTGTACCTATCTCCAGGAAAGGTTAAAAGTGCCATACAGTGACCTCCAGGCTCCTCAGCCTATCTTCACTCTGTGGGAAAAGCATGGAGGGAGTCCTCTTGGAGCAAATATCTGCATAGATGTAGGAAGTGAGTGAGAACCAGTGTCATGGACTGTCTTGGAGGAGAATCACCTTCCCTGTGAGAACAGTCAGGAAATGGAATAGATTGCTTGGAGGCCCTCCATCACTGGAGGCTTTCAAGGCTCAACAGAATAAAACCCTGAGTAACTGGTTTGATTCTAGCTGACCTTTTTGAGGGATTAGTTGGATAACAGGCTTCTTGAGGCCCTTCTCACCTGAATGAGTGTGAGTCAAAGATTCTGTAATGGCCAAGGTGTCAGAGGTGGCAGATTAATCCTGTTGTGCTATTTGTATATTATTGCAGAGTGCCGCAGCAAAGCAGAGACATTTCCTTAATTATATGAAGATACAAGGCTGTTGGTCTGCATCCATATTGCAGTTTAAGTAGGGGAGTAACTCAAGTGTTAGGAAAAGAGAGCTGCAGTTGATGAGAAGCTGATGAATACATCTTACTATGGAATCTTTTGTTCTAATACTTTTCTCTGTGTGATTTTTTTTTCCCCTGGTGCTTTAATTTTGCCATGATCCATTATGTTAGGGATATAGTTGCAAACAGAAAGGCAGCACATAAATCTGTATGGGATTTTTAAAAGGAGAGAATGGCATTAGTGAACATATGATGTCCATTTGTGAGAGCTGGGAAGGAGGAAGACAAATCACAGATTTGTAACTTAGAAATTAATGCAGTCATGCAAAACTTCTGTTATGTGGACTCTGAGGATCTATCTGCAGTTGAATTTTTATACTGTGATTGGCATTACACAGATGGGAAAGGAGGATAATATGGTGAGAGAAGTGTCAGGGCATGAAAGCACAGGAAAGTGTGCTAGTGGTTTTTCTGGTTTTGTGCTTTTCACAAATGCTGCTATTCATAGGTCATCTGAATGGAGGATTTATTTGACATTGCAGAAAATATTTTCTGCATTCAGTGTAGGAACATTCTCTGTAAGTCTATTCTAGCTGGTGGCAGTTTTGGACACAATGCAATGTTGATAATTTGATTGTTTACCTAGTATGAATCTTGCATGAGAAACATGGAGACTACAAAGCAGCTTTCAGTTTGCACTTGTCAGTGAGGATTCTGAAAAGGCTATTCATATTGGCCTAGTAATGTGCAAAAAAAATTAATCCTTTTAAATTAGGATTTATGAATAATCTGTATTTCTGTGCAATGGATCTATTCACCAAGATACTTGAGGAGACAGCCTTTTTTTAAAAT
>NW_005056708.1:0-3081 GCF_000277835.1 Geospiza fortis
TGTGTACCCTGACCCTACCGGGTGCTCACCCACCGATGATTGAGCTTCAAAGTTTGATTGATACGGGGGCAGACGTGAAAGTCATCTCCCTCTCTGCGTGGCCTCCCGCGTGGCCTTTGGCTCCCGTGGGATCGCCCGTTGTAGGGGTGGGGGGTCCGGCACATACCATGATGAGCCAACAGTTCGTGCTCATCAGCAACGCAAATGGGCAGGAGGCTGCAGTTTGACCCTATGTCATTCCAATCCCAATCAATCTATGGGAGTAGGATGTATTGGCTGCCTGGGGGGTGTGAATTGGGACGGATTTTTAATTGGGGCCACTGCGTTGAAGGGCGAAAGATATCCTCTGCTTCCTTTATGGTGGCTGGTGGACAAACACATTTGGGTTTATCAGTGGCCCCTGACAGAAGAGAAACTGGTCGCCCTTCGTGAATTGGTTTAGGAACAACTGCAGCAGGGACACATTGAGCCTTCTACGAGTCCCTGGAACGCTCCCGTCTTTGTGATAAAAAATCTGGGAAATGGAGGTTGTTACAAGACCTCCAGAAAATTAATGCAGTGATGGAAAGCATGGGGGCACTGCAGCCTGGTATGCCCTCACCCACCATGATCCCAGCGGGCTGGGAAATCTTGGTCATTGATCTGAAGGATTGTTTTTTTATGATTCCTTTGCATCCTGATGATAAGCCAAAGTTTGCCTTCACAGTGCCTTCAGTCAAAAATGCCAAACCTGTGCAGAAGTATCAATGGAAGGCTTTGCCACAGGTCTGTCTCAATAGCCCGACTATCTGTCAGTGGTATGTGGCTCAGGCCTTGTCCGGAGTCTGCGAGCAGTTTCCTCACGCATGTTGTTATCATTACGTGGATGACATCCTGGTGGCAGCACCCACCCAGGATGAGTTGCTGAGGATACGGCCTCAGCTGTTTGCTGCTCTGCGTTCTTATGGGCTGCAGGTGGCCCCGGAGAAGGTTCAACAGCACCCCACCTGCAAGTATCTGGGGTCAAAATTCTTGACCAAACCATTCAGCATCAGGAGGTGCAATTCTTGGATTCTATTCGGATCTTGAATGATGCCCAGAAATTGATGGGTGTCATCAGCTGGTTGCGTTCCTACTTGGGACTAACCGGAAAACAATTGTCCCTCTTGTGTGATACCCTAAAAGGGGACCCTGACCTGAGATCACCTCGGGAATTGACTCCTGCAGCGTGACAAACACTGGAGGAGGTCCAAAAGGCTGTTTCTGCTTGTTAGGTTCATAGAATAGATATTTCGATTGCTATCACTGTTTTCATTACCAATCCAGATTTTTGTCCTATGGGTATCATTGGCCAATGGAGTGCCAAGTGGTCTGATCCCTTGCATGTTTTGGAATGGGTCTTCTTTCCCCATCAACCAAAAAAGTCGGCACCCTCATTGTTTGAGCTGAATGCTCGTTTGATAATCAAATGCCGTGAACGGTGTTTGCAATTGATGGCAGCTGATCCAGCGACAATCATTCTTACAGTAGAACGGGAAGACTTTGAATGGAGCTTTGCTAACAGTGCTCCTTTACAAAGTGCACTGCAGAACTTTTCAGGGCAGATTGCCTATCATATGCCCAGTCATAAGTTACTGCAGCTGACAAAAACAACCAATTTGTCGTTGCGGCCAAAAAGCAGTCGGGTGCCAGTGCAAGGACCCACTGTCTTCATTGATGGTTCCGGAAAAACGGGGAAAGCCATTGTTATTTGGAAGGACATAACTAAGCATTTGGATTGTTCACTTCTGAAGGAAGTCAATAACGCGGTTTTGTTTCAGTTATTGAAAACCTTGTGGAGTGCAATTCAAGCCCGAGTCCATCCGTATTACATCTTGCACATTCGGAGTCACACCAATTTGCCGGGTTTCATAGCAGAAGGTAATGCCAGGGCTGACAGGTTGGCTAACCCTGCATGGGTAGCGCCTCAGCCTGATGTGATTGCGCAAGCCAAAGCGTTGCATGATTTTTTCCATCAAAGTGCACATACTTTGCAGAAACAGTTTCATTTGACGCCAACTGAGGCTCATGACATTGTCGCTTCTTGTGCTGTCACGGATTTGCTGCACCTTTTTCAGCGGGGGTGAACCCCAGAGGCCTTAAGGCCTTGCAGCTTTGGCAAACAGATGTCACTCACTTCGCTGAATTTGGCTGACTCAAGTATGTGCACTTGTCTATTGATGCATTTTCCTCTGCCTGCTCACACTGGAGAAAAGAGTCGCGACATGATTGCCCATTGGAGGATGGCTTTTGCAATCTTGGGAACACCTTCTTCTGTGAAAACTGACAATGGCCCTGCCAATGTCTCACAGAAGACATGGCAGTTTCTGCACCTATGGGGAGTGTCACACAAGCTTGGTATCCTGCACTCTCCAATGGGCCAGGCCATTGTTGCACGCGCTCATGGTACCTTGAAGCGTGTTCTAGTCAAGCAGAAAAGTGGAATGCCTATAGAAAGGCCACATATTGATTGCAAACGTCTCTATATACAATCAGCCATCTTACAGTGCCACAGAATTCAGAGAATCATGTCATTCTGAATCATTTTCTGTAATTGCATTCTTCAGGTGAGATGCACCTGCCTTGAGCAAAGGTCCAGATACGGGATCTAACCCCTAATAAGTGGGAAGGCCCGTACGACCTTGTCACTTGGGGTCGCGGGTATGCCTGTGTTTCCACAGGTACTGGAGTGTGATGGGTACCTGCGAGATGTGTCTGCCCTAAACTGCAACACCAAAACCCGAATGTGGCCAACAGACAACCTCCGAATGATGATCAAGATGACAACCATCAATCAGATGGCCCCTCCACCAGTGAGGAGTGAACATTTTATCCTGCTTCTGAAAAAGGACTGTTGACAGGCTAAGACTGTCAGTTTTGAACAAATCAATAAGTAGTTACTATATTAGATTTACTATTGAGATTGTAGTAGAATTATTTAGGATTAGATAGCACACTTCTTGTAAGAGGGAATCACAAGATCCAGTCTCTCTGACCATTTTTAATTGGCGTCCAACTGAGGAACCTCTAGGAGCAGTGTTTGTTCTCCTTCCTGCAAGGGGC
>NW_005056709.1:0-290 GCF_000277835.1 Geospiza fortis
AGATGACAAACTCAGAAAAGTCCCTTCTCTAGGTTGCAGCTTGGTTCACTCAGTCTCTTATCAGGCCCTCTGGTGCTGGAAGTACTGCAGCCCAGGCCCAGCCCGGTGGGCCACAGATGCGAGCTGCTGGTGCTCTTCTGGGTGTTCAGTCTAGAGGAGGTTTAAACAGGTCTAAAGAAAAAGGAAAAAAAAACACAGTCCAGGGAATTTCTTTGCCTCAGCTAGCTAAAACTAACTAAAGCAAAGGAGAGCTCTGTCCCACTGTCTGTCCATCCGCAGACAAAAACAGT
>NW_005056709.1:335-728 GCF_000277835.1 Geospiza fortis
GCACGCTTCTTCTCTCCTCTTTTCACTCCTTGGAACAAGTCTTAAAGGTGCAAAATGTATTATTCAGCATAAACAGAACAGATGACTGGGGATAAAGCATCATATAGTCAACCCAGGACAAATGATAAGAACTAAAACCCTTGCCATAGTTTGTCATGGGAGGAATTTAGGGAAGTAATGCAAAAACTTTTTGTGTAACTGACAGTCTGTTGAACCACTGAGAAGCTGGACACGCCTCTGTGAAAGACACATGTTAAAGATGAAAGAAACCTGGGAACTTCCTCTTTCTTTCCCAGCTGGCAAGAAGGTAACATACCCCAGGCCCACTGGGTCCCATCCTGGCCGGGCCCGGGAAGCCCACTCGGCCCTGTCCTCAGCCGGGCTGGGCAGGCT
>NW_005056709.1:892-3079 GCF_000277835.1 Geospiza fortis
AGTGAACGCAGAGAAAACCAAAGACCAGCCATGAAGCCAATCCTGACACAGCCCCAGTCGAAGCTCCTGACACAAGTTACCAGCGAGTCAGGTGACCATTTCCAGGTCCCAGGCAACATGTTAATCCTTTCAGTGCTTTAATCTGCTCTCGAGTTTGAGAAAGGAACAAGATGCAAGCATGTAAAGGAACAACATGAAGACATCGAGGTCAGTGAAAAAGAAATTAAGTCCCAGATGGGAGAGAGGAGGAGATGCCTTGTTTTAGAGATGAAATCCTCTTGTAAGCTATGGAGAAAAGACTATTTTTCCCTATAACACATGAAACTATGGGGAGATGAAGGGTTCAAATTGATAGCAAGCAAAGGCCTCCATACCAAAGTAAGCAGATTTTAAAGTAGCTGTGATCCCATGAAAAGTTTGAACAGAGAAAGAGAGTAGTCCTCTGCCCCCAGGAGGAGATCTCTGTTCCCAGGGATGAAGATGATTTTAGAGATAGATAATGAGAACTTTTGCCTTTGAACAGCTTATCTTTAAAACAATACCTCATAAGTTAACATGGCCCATCAACAAGCTGAGGGAAGGCTTGTGGAAAATTGCAGGGACTTCATGATTGCAGGGTTCCCTGGGCGGCTGTTATCAGTGAGGGAATTGAGAGCCATGAGAGAACTGTTTTCTTCCTCATGTGGAGAAGTCTTCATAACATTAACAAGAGGGACTTCTCTTCCTAAGTGAACTGAAGAAAGACTATTTTAGAGGTGGTAAACTGACTGGAAATTTTAGGCTTTGTTTCTTTACATTGTCAGTGGAAAAGAAAAAGTTGTGGAGGAAGAAGTGTTCTGAAGGGTTTGTTTTGATTCTTACTACTTTTTATTCCTATTAGTTACTGTTAATAAATTTTTCTTTATACCCTTTTAAGGTTTTGAGCCTGTTTTGCCTTTCTCCTAATCCTATCTCACAGCAGGAAGTGAGTACACTGGTAATTGGCCAGCACCAAACCCGCCACACTCTTTTAGTGCATTAGCCAGGAAATCTCAAAATTGGTAAAATCTCAAATTGGTGAACCAAAACCACTACACTCTTAGAACACCTTTCCTCCCCCCAGCCCTTCTTTCCTTCCCAACAACACTGTAAAGAGACAAAACCTGGGGTTATCAGTCAGTTTATCAATTTTAAGAAGAATCTTTCTTCAATTCATTTAGGGAGAGGAGTCTCTCCTGCCATGCCACAGGAAACAGTTTTCTCGTGGCTTTAAGTTCATGGCTAAACAGTCCGCCCGGCACCTGCTTGCACGTGGAAGTTCCTCCCATCAACTTCACAGTCTTCCCACAACTGCTTTCGAGGGTCACTGGCTTATGGAGTGCAGTTTTGAAGGATGAGCTGATCTAGTGTAGAAGTAAAGAGTCCTCTTCTTCTATCTCTGAAAGAAAAAGTTCTCTCTCTCTCTCTCATCATATCAGATCACAGCTTTTTCAGCACCTACATTCTTCGGTTTCCGTCGGCTGTGAGTGAATGCTGTATCACCCCATACGCTTTATGAATTATAGGGAAATAGTCTGGTGTACCACAGTTCTCAGTACGGCTTGTAGAAGAATTTCAGCTCTGAGGCTGGGAGCATCTAGTCCCCTTCCTCCCTCTGTGCTTCGGCCCCTTCTTCTTCACTGATCTTGGTGTGGCCATGTTGTTTCCTTCACGTGCTTTCACCTTTCCTTTTCTCTGACTTGGGAGAAGATTGGTATCCACAGGTTTCTCTGTTCTCAAATGGAATTCTGCAGGGCTGAAAAGGTTAATCTCGCCTGGACCCTGCATCAGGGAATCGTCTCTCCCTGTTGGTCACGTGATCCCTGCTGGGCAGCGACCACAGAGCTGCTCTTAGTGTTGATCTTGGCTGCATAATTGCTCAGGGCACTAGGATGGCTTTTTCAGCTGCTCCTCATAGGGCTTGTGTTCTAGACCCTTCACCAGCATTGTTGCCTTTCTCTGGATGTGTTCAAGCATCTCAAGACACTTCCTCAACTGGGGGGCCCAGAACTGGACACAGTACTCAAGGTGCAGCTTCACCAGTGCCAAATGCACAGGTAGAATGACTTCGCCAAGGCTAGAAGACCACGACTGAGGGAGATGTCCAGTATCTGAGGGAATTAATGGTGGTAGAGATGATCTACAGTGTGAAAAGTGCATATTATATGG
>NW_005056710.1:0-3077 GCF_000277835.1 Geospiza fortis
GAGTGGGGATACAAACTTAGATGTTAACATCTAGATCAGAGTACTAAGGCACATAGACCAGGCATAACAAAATAAATGCTTTTTAGATGTGAGAATCTATCAAGCACGTGTGGCAAAACTGAATATTTTTGAGAGCATCTGGACACACATCTGGAGTCTTTCATGCCCTCAATAAATACTCCACAGTTTCAGTTTTACTCTTGAGTAGAAGAGGGGAAAAAAAAACAGTTAAAATGCTAAACATGAAATGGTAGCTCTTATTTTCCATTTCATATGCTGAAAAACAGCACTTATCTGGAAGCAAAGCCAGTAGCATACAGTTCAGGACTGTTAGAAGGATGGAAGATGTTATGAACATCCCTGGGATTCATGCTAAACTCAGTTTTTGTTGTCTGCTATGACTTAGGCTGAAAAATCATCACTCTGTCTTAATTTATAAGCTATTTTAGACAGGACCATGCACATGCACCAAGTCATAGCAAAAAGCTGAATGAAACTGCCCTTCCCCATGCCCCCATTTACCCAGGATCATTGCTCCATCACACTCCTCAGCAATTCCTGCTCCACAGCCATCATGAAAGGCTACGGTGCCATGTCAGGGCACATACCCAGCTGAGACTACAGTGGTTACCTCACCCTTCTCCCAGAGCTGTCCTTCAGTCCTCTGCTACTTCTGATCACCAGACAACAAGCCTGCAGCCCTGCTGGAACAAGGCCAGAAGGAGTGTGCACAGTGAAGCCCTAAAACAGAACTGGTGGTTCTCCAGTACTTCAGTAATAACATAAAAAAATAATAGTCCTCTTTCTGCAAATGCTTCAGCAGCATGTTTGAGATGAGAACAATTCTGGATCTGCCTGATGAAGGACAGTACAGTGAGATCCAGAGTCAAGGTGCCCTCCTTGCTTAGCAGCCAACATGGAGCTGTAAATGAGGGGCTCTCATTTAGGGAGGCCAGGACTGAAGTGCAGCACTAGGTAAGAGGGAAGAGTTGCACTTAGATGTTGTATGTATCAACCTAGCATAGAAATGGGCAGATTTATCCCATGAACATGCAAGGCCAAGTGTCTTGAACATGATACAGATGTTTGTTAGAATAAAAACTGAAAATGCAACAGGTAGCTGAATTTTGAGACCACTGTTCATTAAACTAAATAGAGTTGTTCCTGGAAAATCTACTCAAAATAACCCATAAAATCTACTAATAAAATAACCCCCATTTCTTTGGGGAGTTTCCATCACCTTGCAGCAAGGATGATAATCCAGCCTTTGTGGGGCACACTCTAAGGGGTCAGTTCCTGAGTCACATTAGAGGAAAAGAGGGCAGACTCAAACCAGTGAAAAGAATGACTACTACCTCACATTTCCAAAGAAGGGCCTTAAGGACTGCAACAAGCACATGCTCTTTCAAACTGAGTAGGTTTAAGTAAGTTCAGACAGCAAAATGGAAGCATAAAAATGGTAAAGGAAGAACTGTGATGCATATGACTCAAGTGTTTACATGCTACAAAATACTCAGTAATATCATGTACCCAATTAGGTAAATCTTAGCCCACTAAACAAAGCTTAAAGAATTTGAAAAGATAAATGGAGCTGACATAAATCAAGACATTGCTAGATGTGTTAACTCATTTTAATCTGAAAACAAGGTAAACCAAAATAAAATTTACTTCAGTGCAGAGAGACAGCATGTACCCAAACAATACTTCAATGGGATACAGTGGTGCATAAATCTCACTATGGCTCCATTGATGAGCTCACACTACTAAATAATAATGCTAATAACATCTCAAAAGTTACTGTGAAAATGCTAGAGATATTTAAATTTTTAGCCACTGGTAGAACACAGGTGTTAGAAACGATAGTGTGCTTGAATAAAAGCAGCAATTGCATTTGCTGGAACACAAAGAAAGCGGTGAAAGCCTCATTGAGGTCAGAAGACATTTACAGGGAACACAGTGTCATGTGTGTTTCTCCCTTATTAAATTAAATTGCCATTGGCCTTCTGAAGCACCGAACAGAAACGAGAATATGTTTAGGATTATGGAATTTAAATTAATACCTTCTGCTAAAAAGAGGAATGTACTGCACTCTGATCAGAGAAAAAGAAGGTGATTTAGCCGACAAGGCTCTTTGCTAGGTATTAAAATAGCATAATGTGTATGAGTTCACCAGTTACAAAAGCTGAAAGAAAATCTACAAAAGCTCCAAGAAGAGACTAGCCAGAAAAGCTAATTTCCTTGTGTTCATCCACAGGCAGTAATAATCTTTCAGGGTGCTGGGTCTATGCTGTTCTGTTGTCAGCCACACTGACTGGTCATTCTTTGAACATTGTGATGGGTGCACAGACAAACAGCTTGTGCAGGTGTGTTATTTCTGGTTGGTTGGTTTGGGTTTTGTTGCAAGTCTCTGCCCTTGTTGCATTTTCTGGCCAAACACGGGCGGATATGATGAGAAAGGGCCCATTAACCTTAACAGCTTTGTCCAAGCTGGTGCTGACGCAGAGCTTGCACCTTGTCCCTCTCTCTGTAAATTTACAAAACTCCTGGCACTTGGTGCTCATTTCTCCAAGCTCACTCCACGGGTTGATATGTGACCAGTGACTGCATATTCTTCAGTGGTGGCAGAGAAACACTCCACAAGACCTCTCCTTGCAAGAGCAAAATCTAGCAAAACGGGCCAAGCTCTTTTCCGTGCAAACCACTGTCATCATTGTGCTCTCTGGCTATTTCTGCTTACCCTTTTCCCCTTCTTGATGAAGCTGGCAAGGGACATAACAGCCACATACAGCTCCTACTGCACTCAGCTCTACCAAAGCACAGCACAATCACACCAGGGACAGTGGGAACTGCAGCACAAAGTTGAGAGGTTTGCTGAACGTCACACAAGAAATTTGTGGACAAGTAGGGAATCATCTGTCAGTCCTCATTCTGGTGATTTAATGAGAGAATTAGCCTCTTCCTTATCAGTATAAACCTGCACTAAGGCAAAGAAAGATTCTTCTGAAAACTCTACCATGGATAAAGTATATATATCACACACCTTCTGAGAGCAAATAGAAGGTGCAAAAAAAAAAAAA
>NW_005056711.1:0-3076 GCF_000277835.1 Geospiza fortis
ATCCATGAGAATCAAGTATATGAGAAGAAAGAATGGCAAGAACGGAAACTGTGGCAAATTAACATCTCAAAAATCCAGCCAGCCTGCTCCTCCTTCCTAAAAACATCCTTTGAGAGCTGGACAACGTGGTTACAAAGACAGGTATACTCCAGGAATAAGATAAAAAAGGATCTAACTGGGATATTAGGGACAAGGTTAAGAGTCTTAAATGGAATTGATTCAGAAATACTGATGAATAAACTGACAACTGCAGCAAGTGGCCTAACAAAATTAAAGCAGCCCTTACAGTCATCCCTATTGGCATTAAAGACTAGTCAGTAGCAGGTTTCAAAAGTACTGCCAGAGTGAGAAGAGACCGGAGACCACGACCATAAGCTAATAGTAGAAGCACTTAGTGCAGTTCAAAATAATGTGTCTTTAGCTTTCAGTTGTATACAAGCACAGTTATAGATGCAAGCAACAGCAGCTCTGATCATACGAGAAGGGGGTGAAGGTAATTTTCCAGCTGAAATTCGGAAAATTGTCTGGGATAACGCGATTGATTTCGAAAGGAAGTTTCAATCCTGGTGGACCATGGTAAATTTCACCTATGATCCTGTCTCTAATGTAGCTACTGCCTTTGTACTACTCTACCCTTCAGAACATAGAATGTAGGCACGAAAAATAAATGAAAAGTGGCAAACAGTAAACTTAGAATCCTGCATTACTAAAGAACAGGTGGGATTCATTTGTGAAAGCAATACTATTAATGCCCAAGATGTGTGTTTAGACACTGAACAGAGTATTTGCCACTTCGAAATTCATCCTGTCACTGACCAGAAAACTGTGCTCGTATATACTGGAAAGAGGGTGTGTGTGCCTGAAAACTGCCTGTGCTGATGTAAAAATTGATAGCAACGATGTTATTTTGTCTAGTAGAAATCATTCTAATCTGTATTTGTAATTTTGGTAAGATTATCGGGTGTGATTTTTCGTACTTGGCCCCAGTGACATCCTACCAGTTGATTAAAACTAACTATACAATGTATCACAAGCTATCACCTACCCCTATTGAGATGGACCTTGCATTAGTAAGACAATTAATTAGACACCAAGACCTACTGGAGATATTGAAAGAGATCCAAGAAAGTAGAAAGAAAACCTACTGTCCAAGATGATACAAAAGAAATCATCCGAATTCTACAGAGAATAAAACAAAATGCAGATCATCACTGGTGAGATGTGATTTTTGGGTAGTCACCGACTGCAGAAGGAATCTTGTTGTGTCACCCCATTGTAGTTTTGTTAATACTAGTTAGAATAAGTTTAAGATTATCTACTATATTGCTAATTTGGAATTGTAAAATACTACAACAAATAGTAGTATTAACCTCCTTATCAAATGTACATAGAAACGCATTGAAAGATACTTATTGCCATAGGGGTTTGCATTAAGTAAAAGAATTTACGCCGCGGGAACAAGACAGAGACACAAGAAATTCCTTCTGATAATGAAAATTAGCAGCAAAAGTCACTGCGAAATTCATAGAAATGAATATGTATGAGCCTATTGTGAAATTGTATGCATATGCATTTGAAAGGGGGGATAAAAGGAAGGGCTGGGGTTTGCAAAGGTGCACATGCCCTTTTAAAGAGAGCAGTCTCTGTGTCTCTGGCATGCGTCCAGCGCTGTCAATAACCATACCGGGCTCTACAAAGTTGTACAGTTTTGTTTTTTCTCTCTCTCCACGCAACAGTCACTGGTTGGTTTTGCTTCTCTTGCTGCTCTGGGTGCATATCAAACTCAGCATCTCTCCCTGTGCTTGCTCCTTTTCCTCTATCCCCTGCAAAGCCTTTGGGCAGCACACATATCTGCCCATTGCCTGTACCCAGCCTGGATTTTTTTCCCCAGTTGATTTATTTCCAAAGCAATTATACAGCAGGAAGAGAAAAATTGTGGTCTGCATTAGTCTCAGATTTAACAGCAAGGGGCTGGAGGGAGCTCTAAACCCTCCATGCATCTCTTTCTTCCTATGCCAAGTAACTCTTGTGCCTTCTCCCATTTGTCCAAGTGATTATAAGAAATCCAAAATAAAGTCCAGGAGCAATGGTCAAGGAGCAGCAGGGTGTTATCCAAAAATTGAGGACAGTGGGTTATGAAGGACTCTTCAAACTTACTTTCTTCTCTTGCCCCAGCATTTCCACCCCTACCACCAGACCCAACAGACTGACTTATACTGAAGCATCGTGTGCAATAATTAATGGCTTCATATTCAGCTATTCATAGCATGAATGTAGGATAAATAATACGCCTCATATGTACAGATGTTGGTGATTGAAGAGATGGGGACTCCATGGTTTGCATGCATGAAGCCGATTTATTGATTCCACAAGCTCAGTATATATACCTCTTCAGCTATAGCTAAAAATAGCAGTAATCAAAACATTTACGTTTCTTAGTAACATTGCTTTATCATAGCTTTGTACAGACTCGCATAGGCGTGCACGGTCTTGCATGGTTTGTCATAAAGCATACCAAGCACACCCAAGCACACCATTATCTTCTTCAGGGTTCTGCTTGCCAAGGCTTGCGGCCTAACAGAGTTAGCACATCTGTGTTGGTAAGCTGAGCAGTACTCTCTGTCCTGCTTTCTAACTGTATTCCCATATACAGAGAGTCTCAAAGTGCTTATCAGGAACATATAGCTGGTCATGATATTATGACAGCATGATGTCCTGTCCTGGTTCCAGCCAGGACAGAGGTAATTTTTGCAGTAGCCAGGAGGAGCATGGCCAGAGCCCTGAGGTTATTCTATACCACCTCATGCCATACACAGGGAGTGGAGGGAGATGGGTCCCTTCTAGTTGGGCTGGTGTCAGTGTGAATGGTCAGGGTAGCACTGGGTTAAACATGGTGAGCACTTGCGTGTGAATCATTCGCCTATCTTATGCACTCTGTTATTAATATTGTTGTTGTTATAGTTCATTTCTTGCTTCATTGCTGTTTGTAATATATTGTTCTTAACTCATGGTCTTTTGTCACCCTGGTTTTTTAAGATTTTCTAGTCCGTCTGATGTTGACATTCTTGTGGTGAAC
>NW_005056712.1:0-3076 GCF_000277835.1 Geospiza fortis
CTGGGACTTTACCTGACTGCCATGACTCTTCAGGATTCTAGGATGCATCTCACTGGGTCCCACAGATTTATGGGATAAGTGATAAGTGATGTCCCTCAGGGGTCTAAACTGGGACCAGTGTTATTTGATGTAGTTATTAATGACACAGACAACGGGATTGAGTGCACCCTCACCAGTTCACCTCACTGAGTGAAGGTCTGTCCTTGCACTACAAGGGATTCAATTGACTTTATTGCTCCAGTTATGGCAATTCAACTTGTTTGAGACTGAGCACAAGATGCTACTGCTGCTTATTTCAAACCCAGGATATTGCATATGGATGGATTGAACATGATCATACTCAGATGGCTTCCTACAGTTCACAAAGCTCTCTTGGACTCACATTGGAATTAGGCTTTTAAGTCCCAATGGCTTATTCCTGATATTTCCAATTGTTTTTAAGATACAGTGACAAAATGCCACATTTGGGTTCACCAACTTAGAACTGGAAGTGACTACTGAGAAAATTTAGAACCTACATAAATGAGTGTTATTCAACATAAAGAGTCAGAAGAGAAAGCAAAGGGCCTATTTCTTGGCTTTGATAGCTCCTTTAAGCCTACTGAGCACCAGGAAAAAGAGGTGGAGAAACTGTGATCTTAACACGTTTCCCAGATGAAATTTGACTGGACTTGATCAATACTTTCACATCAGTAACCTGTATTGCTTCCAGCAGAACAAAGCAACTTCCCTCAAATATATGGTACTGTTGACATTTAAGTGCTATGGATCAGAGATGTGGCTATACCACTCTAGCATACATCATGACCACCTGTCAACTTCACTTTTTCTCATTTGCAGTTATCTACAGTTAACAGCAGTTAAAAATAGTGAAGCCCCACTACTGCTATTCTCTGCAAATTCCTGGCTGAGGTATCTGGAAGCAATTCTTAGCCTCTGCTGCTATTGAATAGTGCTGTGATGCAGACAGTGTACACATCCCTGCATCAGCTGCAAAAGGGATTAGAGATTTAGAGATCTTTTAATAAAATCTTCTTTCTCCCTACTTCCTCTGCTATCTCAAGGACTTTTGTCATATATAACAAAAGCAAATCTCTTCGTATTTTGTAATAAATGTAGCAAAAAGTCATGGCTTTTCAAGACCCCTAATGTATGATGCCTATCTTTCTTTATTTTTTATCCCAGTAAATATCTGCAAACAGGAATGTATGAGATCTGATTCTATTTTTTTTCCTAATAAATACAGGTGGTAAGCACAGATTTTTAAAATGTCAAATGCTGGCTTTACTAAGAGGCTGCTAGCACCCTTGCACTACATCAAACAAATAATGTCCAATGGACAAGTCACAGATTCAGTGAGAATAAACTGCAAAGGAAAGTACAGGGGATATGGAAAGTTCCAACACTAATGATCACAATCAATTAAAGAAAAATGCTTTTGAAACTTGATGTGCATGGTTCCTGTGAATATCTTCTCTTGAATGTAAATCTTTTGTTTTTCCACTTCTGTTAAAAACAGAGCTGGAGAACACTGAATCTCAAGTTTTTAAGACAGCAGCATTGCCTGTCCATGAACACAGACTGAAAACAAATGCTTCTATAAAATTATATTTCCATGGCCTCTATAGAGTAAATAGGCTGATCCATTGACCCTTCTTCAATATTTTAACTATATATTTGATGTTTTGATTTTATTTTTCCAGTTCACTGTAACTCAAAATAAACAGTACATTAAGAAATGAAAGATGAAGTGTACCCTTAGGAGTAGCAAAGAGCCTTGGTACTAATCATTATTGCAGCAGAAAAGTGAGATAAATGCGAATTGGTGGAAAGGATAGAGAAGCCTACAGAGATCTAACACATGAGTAAACCAAATTAAAGCTGTTAACTATATATTGATGACCTGGTTTGTCAGTTATTATTGAAGCATTGTAGATGAAGAAGCACTGAATAAGTTTCTATATCTGAGAAGTGGAAAATGAAGCTTGTGGATTTTTATTGCCAGTGATACAAATGTAGTGGTTTAAAATTGATAAATTACACTGCTTTTTCTTTATAATTTCTTTAGTGGCAAAGTCCATAGCTCAGGCTGATCCATTTTAATGAATGGATTCTGCATGACTACAAAGGACCCTAATTCTTTTTTAGACTGATTGCCTGAGCATTACTCATTATACTTGTTTGTTCAGTGGCTTTGTTTTTCACATCATTTGAATTACCATTCACTTACATTGCTGCTAGAGTTAATCTACTTCAACTAACAGGTTGCAGATCCATTTGAAATTAATATCCACCTATTTCTAGCCTTAAAATTTTCCTTCTGAAGTCTTGGGGGGGGAAAAAGAGATTTGAGAAGGAGGAGAGAGAGAGTTCATATTTTCAGGTCAGCTGTTTTAGTCTGAGTAAAGCTGGAGACTGAGAGATTTGGATCAATATGACCCTACTAGAATACCAGTACTGGTCCTCTTCTTGTTTACATTGACAAAAGCAATAAAAACTGGCAGAACTGGCAAGAAAAAAAAAACTTGAGAATCTTAACTTTATCAAGGATTTTAGAATATTCCTAGTGGAATGAAAGGACAGGGAACAATGGGGGCCTGGCATAACATCACCCATAAGAAAATGTAGCTGGCAAAGATTGTCAAACTGTGCTGGGTGGGAAACTGTTAATACCACTACATGTACAGCCTTTCTAGTTTGAAGCTCAGTGATTCTTATTAGGGTTGTGGGTCACCCAAAACAGAACTACATGCACAGCACAGCTTTATGAGAAATTATACAGAAAGGTCTCTCCAATTTTAAATGTCAGTGCAATTCTGTGGTAGAGATTAAATAGCACAACAGAAATTGGGAAAATTATGCACTTGTTGGGCTTTGGTTTGGAAGCCATTGATGAATTATTAGAAAAAGATACTATGACAAAGCTGTCCATATGTATGCCTAAGGTTTCAATGAGGAAAACTAAAATGGCATAAAAGATGTATTTTCTGCAGAACTTGAAAATGGGCTTTTTCAAATTTAAATGCCAAATACATGCCATCAAAGTTGCTTTTTATGGATTTAAGTGATGACAGAG
>NW_005056713.1:0-3075 GCF_000277835.1 Geospiza fortis
AACCCTTGCAATGTAATGACAACATTATTCCATCTGCAATATGTATGAGGATGGTTTATTTGCTTCCCTTCTGCAAAAATCTTTTTGAGTATTTGAGATTATAGCTATGTCTCCTGACTAGTCACTGCTCCATATTAATCTACCTCCTTCATTCTTTGCCCACAAATTCTGTTTTCTTCATTTTTCTGATGTTTGGCTCTAAAATTTGATCTCCCTTGTCCATGTTTGTCTTGACATGCAATACCCCACATGGATGTGGTATTTCCTTAGAGGTGTTATTTACTACTGGCTATAATGAAAGAAATGTTAAATAGTGTCTACCCTGCTTCTTATTCATGTATCTTACTAAAAATCATTTTCCTAAGAGATATCTAATTCTTTTCCTGTCTTGATTTTGTGCTATCCATTATTCCTATGCACAAATAATATTTTCCACTTCTTCCTGTTTAGCAGCCTCCTATTTTTCAAGAACATATTCTGAATTTAATGATATCATGTGGAATTCTAGATCTCTACTCAAAAGTAGAGGACCTTCCCAGCCTGAACTGATCTGCAGATTTAATAGAAAACTCCAATTACCACTTCCAGGACTTTAATTAAAATATTGAATGGACTCAGGACAGAGCTTCATGGAACTCTACTCCATGTGAAACTTGCCAGTCTGACAGTTAAGTATTGATAGCTGCTCTCTGATGACCTAAATAATTTTATTTTAGACAAGTTGTTAGAGTCTGGCCATTATAGGAGGAATTATTAAGCAAAAGCATTGAGGAAGATACTAGCCCAAAATTTTAAAGATATGGGAAGAAAGTTTTAGCAACGAACACGAAATTTTACTTATAATGTTCTGCAATTCTCATTTTACCTCCCCAAGGTGTATTATTTTCGTTATAGTTAATACATAGCATTTTGAAATACAATGTCTGAAATGCCATTGAGTAACCTTAATTTTTATGCATTTGTGCATGATAACCAGGTTTTTTTGACTATTGGTCTTTTCTTTGGTGGGTGCAAATTTGCTGAGAACAATGGTCAGTGCCTCTCCTCTTACTCTCCTCTCTGTCACACATGTCCCCTGCACCCCAGACTGCAGCTCTGACCAGTCATTTGGAAGGCTGCAATAAGTTTGTGCAGTAGGAATGTAATGTTTTGTAGAGTGATTTCTACACAGCCACATCCTTACCCAACTCTCTAACTCATATGGGAATCTCTCTGCCTTGTTACAGTTTGACAAACTGAAGGATGCAAAATGAATGGACCCAAAAATGGTGGACATAAAAAAGCATGAGTGAAAGTCTTCCAGTATCAGCTGAGAACATTCAGCCCAGAAGGTTCTACTTTCCTCAGGTTCCAAAGTGGAGTGCTCAGTACCCCTCTCCTCCTCAGTGTAACAACCCACTCAGAGCATCAGAACTTTGAACCTCAAAACTTTATGCTCAGAAAAGGCCCACAGGGAAATGCAACTCAGACAAATGTGGGGTTTTGACCATGTATTATTTATACCTCTTCTGTGAGGTTTTTGTTCCCCCTAGGGGAGAGTATGGCTGAACAAAATTGATCAGGATTCAGGTTAATCTATTATTACAAATCCTACCCAATTGTTCCTTCCTTTCATCCATATGGTTTCCTTTGCTACAGCATCTGACAACCAGATATCCTTTTTTGAGGATATCTGTCTGGCACTACTCCTCCCAGACAAGTACTGTTGCTCCCACTAACAGATGGGAATGAGATAACTATCTGGAAATGGGCTTAGGAGGTGCAATGTTGAAACAAGGCTCTTGCAAGGTGCCTGAATCTCAGGAATTTCTTGCCCAGAAATGCCTGAGCATTGGGTGAGTAAGTCAAGCATCTCCAAATAAGATTGACAATAGTTCATTACACTAAACAGTGTATCTTAGGAGCTACCCAAGACAGCTATTAGGAAATGCTAAAACAAATGGTTTAGATAAACTCCAACTGCAACTTTCTTTCTCCAGAAGGTAAGGTGGTAAGGACGCAAAGACCCTCCAAAATAAAGTATCTGTGTCAGAAAAACATTTTGTGCCTGGAGTTTCAAGAGACAATCTCGCAGATACGATGCAGGAGACGTGGACTTCACATCCTCCTCAACAAAGGGACCTAAGTGGTTTTGGATGAGTGCCTGATAGAGCAGGACTGGACTGCAGTATCTTGGGAAACTTAGAAACTGAAATCTGAACTTCTGAGGGCTTACCTAAAAGTTTTGTGGCTCACACTCTTAGACTAATATTGAGGATAAGAGAACCTTGTGCAAATGTCAACGGCACTGATGTGTTTCTGGATGTATGTGAGTGGCCCAATGCTACGCAGCACAACCAGAATGGATTGAAGGGAGTGCTGTAAGGCCAGCAAGAGTCCACCACCCTGACTGAGGTCTGTTGTACCAGATAGCTTTTCTGGGCAGATTGTAGGAGCAGTGACAAACCCAGCATCTGCCATGTCAGCACTGGAACAGGCAGGGTCTTGGGCTGTGGCACCAAGCTGTGCACCAGAGATGGAGAGAATGAGGAATTTCACGGGTCTCACTTAATAAGATTGCTCGCTGTTAATGGGGTTGGTTTGCTTCCAGGTACTTTCAAATATAAGTCTAATTAACTAAATAACAAAAGGTGCATACATGGAACATAAAGGTGAATAATATCAGCACAGTTCATGCAGCACCAATCTAATGGGAACACAGCATCCACAATGCATGGCTTAACACTGGCTGAAGATAGGAGCACCTCTGAAAACTCATGTTGCTGATCTATCTCCAGGTAATTCCCCTCCTTAATTATCAATATAAAGTACAGTGAGATATATGAAAGCACTTCTCATGTCCAAATAGATTCTTGGTGGCTAGGTGAAGGTTAAAACTCCTGTTGGCTAATTGCCTCGATTTAATACTGTTAGCAGATGCATTTATAGTTTTTAAACCCCTTTTATTATGTCTAAGTAATTGCATCATTTGGCAACCATCTACTTAATTTTAAACAGCTTTAACAGAATGCCTACAGTTGAAAACAATTCTTGTCAATGCTTACATAAATTGACTCATTTTAACTGCTTTTTTTT
>NW_005056714.1:0-3075 GCF_000277835.1 Geospiza fortis
AATTCCCAGGGTGAGGTTGAGGGCCATTGAAGAAACTTCACCCACAGAATGTGTTCTGAGTTGTAGTTAGTGATGTCTTTTGCACTGATGCCTGCCTTGGTGTTCTGTCTCTGGGCTGGGTCTCAGGGGAGGGAGTCTTTCTGGAGACGTGTTGCTATGAAATGTGTTTGTATTGATCTTTATGTGGAGAAGCTATTCACAAGGTTTAAACCTGTCCTCCCCTCCTTCAGTAAGCGACTCTCCCAGCCAGCTGGAGGCCTTCTGGACTCTATCAGTAATATCTTTGGGTAGGTTAGAACACTTTCACCTCTTTGTTTTGTTTATTGGTTTCAGTGTACACCAAAATTTTGGTGATGCAGGGAATGCAAACAAGTATTTCCAGCCTTCCTTCTAGCTTCTGCCTTTCTTTATTTTTTCTTTTTTGTTCTCCTCAACTTCCTGTTTCTTCCATCTTGCCGTGTGCTGACCTCTGACCTTTCCCTCCAGTCTGTCTGAGTCTCCCCTTTTGGGACATCAGTCTTCTGATACTGCCAGGTGAAAACATTATCCGCTCTTAGTCCAGCATGTGATTGTATTCCATTGAAGTAATGTGGAACCCAGGTGCATTGTGCTGATTAGATTCTGCAGTTGATAACTCTGGTTAGAAATTATCAACAGTGAGAGAGGCAATGAGCCCATCTGTGGAGAGAATACATGGGGTTTGCTCTTACTTTCCACTGCACTTTGCTCCTTTAGTAGGGTTAATTAAAATAAGTTGTTGAGTTCTGTGCTTTGTATCCAGAGTGGAGCCAGTCCTTCTAAGCTAAGCTCTGCAGTAGGTGGATGTTTTTGCTTAAATGGAGCAGCCCAAGCTTTGGAACACAGCATTTTGCTGCCTGGGATGTAGTGCTGAAATGGTGTTGAGTATTCCTAGACATAACAATGGAGCTGCAGCCAGTCCCATGTTTCTCTTCCTATTGAGAACATTAAAACACTGCTCCAAAATGAGGTCAGTAATCAGTTCAGATAACTTATGTGGTGAACTGTGAAATATCTAAAGCCACAAGTGAATATACCGTTACATGACAAATGTAATTTTTGAAAGATACGATGCAAAAAAAGATGTTTAAAACATCTTCCCCAATTTTTTACTTTCTGTACAGAGTAGTTAATTGACAGGTAGACATCAGGATGAATTCAAGAGAAACAGTGTTCATTTCTCATTTTAAAATGCTATTACTTTGTTTCATCTCAGGAGGCGTTCTCTGTCCTCGTTCCCTGCCCCCCAGGATAATGCAGAGCCACATCCAGGTGCCAGTAAAGAAGTGAGAGTGCCCACTACTGCCATTTGTGTCTTTGTGAGTACAGAAGGAATTCTCTGCTCTGCCATTCTGTGTTCTGGTTTTGGAGGAAGTGAATCCCCTATGTGGGAACTGATATCCTGAGACTCTTTCTGTTAGCACTGCCGAACCGGAAGGAATTCTTGGTTTGGTAGAATTCATTCAATTCCATTTAATTCTTACCCCACATGTTTCTCAGAGCCAGTGTGCTCGATGTCTGTCTTACTGAGGTCGATGATGACGAAGAAGTTTTCTGAGGGCACAGGGAAATTCCACCCCATTACCCTTTGGCTCCCAGCAGTCCCTATTCTATCCTGCCATAGTAGAGCAGTGATGGAGGAAGAGATTGCTGACAGTTTGGGATTAATTCAGTTCCAGTTCTCCACAGAAAAAGGAGTTGTGGCACCAAATGTAATCCAACAAACCTGGTGAAGAGGAGCTCATGGTGATGGGGTGTTCTCACTGGCTGTGCATGATCAAAGGTTTTCAAGCTGAGACCTCCTTGATGTGTTCCTTGGCCTCACAAAGCTAAACCTAATTTTCTGTGCACTGCACTGTCTTGTGACTGAAAGGAAGGTGTCTTGTAATGCAGCTGCTTGTTTGAATATGCCTCTGGAGCTTTCTTAGGCACTCCAGAGCTGGATGTGGATTTTTCATGGATATTAAATGACTGCTTTTCTTCATCCAGAGCATCAATGTGGCTCATTGCAGCAGGGAAGCATGTATATTCTTGCCTGCCCTGTTACCATATTCTGTAGTGGAAGTTGTGGATGGAGGGAGTGGCAATGTCACCTCAAGTGAGAGCAGGGTCATGACTGAAATGGCACCTGGAGCTGGCTTGAATGGGGGATGTCAGGTGAGGAGGTGTTAGGCTTTAGCTCCAGTGTTTTGAGCCCAGGTGGAGGGTCAAGACACGTCTAGGTGTGGCAGAGAATTCTAGGAATTAATGCAAGGGCTCTGTGGCAGAGGTTTGGCCAATGCAGAGAGCAGACTGGGCTCACCTTTGGAGAGGCAAGTAGGAGGTGGCAGAGGTAGTCACTTCAGGCATAGCTTCTAGGCAAGGCCTTTCACCAGTTTCGTTGTGAATGGCTCCTCTGCATTTGCAGAAAGATCAGATTTGAAGTGTGATTAGCCTTAAATATGAGCTGGCAGACCACATTCAAGCAACAAGTTCCATAAAAATACAGGTTTCCAGAAAAGCTGGTTTTGAAAGAGCAGGTCCTGAAAATACTTAAAAAATAATTACAATTGTGGTGGTAATACTGTGAAGGTAAGTAGTCTAAAGCTGTGAAATGAATAGAGGAATAAAAATGAATTATTATTAAAATTATCATAGTTTTTAGAAGTTCAAGAATTCAGAACATTAGGCTGTGAGAAGAAGGGGTGCTGGGGGGTCAGTGCATCTGCAGAGAGGAGGCACAGCATAAGCCCAAGTCCTCTGCAAGCAGGTGCTGTCACACTTGTACTGCAGAATCACCAGCACACTCAGTGAATGCAGTGCATCTGCTGTGCTGTTTCCTAGCAGACTTGCTTAACTCAAGCCTGACTTGATTGTTCCATGGTTGCATGAACTGATTGGATCATGTTCCATGGCTGTCTCTAGATGGAGGAATGAAAAGTTACTTTCCTTCTACAGCACATCAACTGTTACTGTTTTTTGTCCTATCCTTTCCTTATTTTCTTTTTTCTGGTGTGACTTCAGAGCCTAAGCTTAGGAAGCGTTCTAAGGCTTTTGGTAGTTTGTTTTTGCTGCTGA
>NW_005056715.1:0-856 GCF_000277835.1 Geospiza fortis
TCAACTCAGAGGTGTGGTCGAGTGGGTGTGGTTTAAATGTGGGGGGCGTGGCCTAAAAGCAATGGGGGGACCACTTTGCGTGTGGGCGTGGCAACGAGGTGGGCGTGGTAATTGAGTGGGCGTGGCCTTGAGTGGGCGTGGCCAGTTGTGAAGAGGTGTGGGGGAAACTGGGGCGTGGCTTAAATCAAAGGGGGCGGTGCTGGTTTGTTTGTGGGTGGGTGTGGTCATGGTTAAGGGGCGTGGCCTGTGTGGTGGGCAGGGCTGGGAATGATTGACAGCACAGCAGGGGTGTGGTCACTGTTGATTGACAGCTGAGTTGGTGGATGGGGTGTGGCCAGCTGTGATTGACAGGCCTTGAGCTTGGATGATTGACAGGAGGATGGGCGGGCTCAGGATTTGATTGACAGCTGTGCTGGAGTTGATTGACAGTTCTGAGATGGGATCTGCTTGATTGACAGCTCAAGGGGGAGTGGGGCTTGAACCCTCTGGTGGGGGCGTGGTCAGTCTTTGATTGACAGCAGTGCTGGAGTTGATTGACAGCTTGGAGTGGGATCCGTTTGATTGACAGCTTGAGGAGGGGTGGAGCTTGAACCCTCTGGACTAATTGGGGTTGGGGGCGTGGCCAGGCTTTGATTGACAGCTGTGTTGAAGTTGATTGACAGCTGGAGGTGCAGCCGATTTGATTGACAGCTCCGGGAGGGGGCGTGGATTGGCTGAGTGGGGTTGTGGGCGGGGCTTGTGCTGATTGGCGGCTGCCAGGACCTGTCACAGGAGGAGGTGGGCGTGGCCTCGGCGGAGGCGGGGCCTCAGGCTCCGCCCATGGAGGGTTACCCGTACAAGAGAGCGAGCAACGCCT
>NW_005056715.1:2079-3075 GCF_000277835.1 Geospiza fortis
GGATTTTTGGGGTTCTTTGGGTGTTTCTCGCAGCAAATTCGGGGTTTGGGATTTGGGGGGGTTCGGGAATTTTGGGGGGACCCCCTGGCTGAGGATTTTGGGGTCCCCAGGACCCCCCCACGGTGGTGATCGAGGACCTGAGGCTCTGCACGGTCAAACCCTGCCCCGACCTCGAGCGCCGCTTCTGCTTCGAGGTCGTCTCGCCCTCCAAGTGAGACCCCAAAAATCCTCGGGGGGACCCCAAAAATCCCGGGGGGAACCCCAAAAATCCCCCCAAAATTTCACGGGATCAAAAAACGTCAGAGGGACCCGAAAAAAATCCCAATTTTCAAAGGTTGGAGGCTCAAAAATTCTCCTCAAAATTCTCCTCGAGGGACCCCAGAATTCTTCTGGGGAACCCCAAAAATCCCCGAGGGGACCCCGAAGTTTTGGGGGAATCCAAAATTCTGAGGGGAACCTCCCCAAAAAAATCCCAATTCCCAAAAGGTGGGGGGCTCTAATCCCAACAAAACAACCCCAAATTCCCCCCCCCCCAAAAAAAAACCAAAAAAAAAATCCCAAAAAACCCAAAATTGCACGAAAATACCCCAAAAACTTCAAGGCAACCCCAAAAACTTTGAGGGAGCCCAAAAATCTTCCTGGGGAACCCCAAAATCTCCCAATCCTCAAAACCGGGGAGCTCCAAACCCCCCTGAGATCCCCAAATCTGCCCCAAAATGACCCCAAAACTGCAGGAAAAGACCCAAAAATTCCCCCTGGGGACCCCAAAACCACCTCGGGAGACCCCAAAATTCCCTCGGAGACCCCAAAATCTCCCAATCCTCAAAGCCAGAGAGCTCCAAACCTCCTAGGGATCCCCAAATTTGCCCCAAATCTGCCCCAAAATGACCCCAAAACCACAGGAAAAGACCCCAAAATCCCCCCTGGGGACCCCGAAAAATTTCAGGGAACCCCAAAATTGTGGGAAAGGACCCCAAAATCCTCTCGGAGACCCCA
>NW_005056716.1:0-3074 GCF_000277835.1 Geospiza fortis
CTTTTCCATGGATGAGATCAATCTTGTCCATCCACAGAACCATCTTGTTCGGGAAGCATTTCCTACATATGCATAAAATAGTGAAAGAGGCAGTATAAAGGTTATTTTTAGGAGAGTAGCTGGAGATAAGGGAAAGCTTGAAGGCAGAACAGGAAAACTCTGGATGATGAAGATGGAATGGGAAGAAACAGCATAATGCTCTTTATGTAAGAAAAAGCAGGATTGGAAGGAACCTTGCAAGGTCAGCTCCTCCGTGGCTCTGCCCCAAGGCACAATCAACTACATGTATTTGTCATTCTTGACAAGTGTTTGTCTAACCCATTCTGAAGTCCTCCAGCAATAGCACCACTCCAGCCTCCTCAGGCAACCTGTTTTGGTTTGCCATTGCAAACTGTTCCTTAATGCACAACCTGAATCTCCCTTGCCATCGTTTCAGAGTACTACATAGCCACCAAAGGGAGAGCAAGCAGAGTATTCCCCTCAGTCTTTACACAGGTAAAGCCCACTTCCAGAAACTGTTCTTTAGGCACTCCAGGACATCTCAAGAGCTGATGTATCCTCCTGCTTTCATCAGGACTGTCTTCAACTGATTTGTATCTCATTTGCAGTCCAAAGCTGGAGCTAACAAGCTACTTGGGATCTTGCAATTTTTTATAAGAGAAGATGGATAATCATGCAGGTGTCACAGTGTCTGCTCCTTTTCCTGCTTCCATATGGAATGCAAGCTTTGGTTGTAACAGCAGTATCACTTAGTGATAAAATTTAAGCTCTGGTCAGTTTTGTTTCCCTCAAGATCATCTAATCCATTGTTCATATTTCTGCGGTTGAATATTTCTCCATTTTTTACTGTCTCCGTTGAATATAACTTTTTTTTCCAAAATATTTATCCAGTTTGTCAAAAACACTTTGAATTTTAGCCTATCTTCCACTGTCATATACAAATGTAATAAATTTGTTCAATTCTGCAATCCAGACTGTTAGCAAAAACTTTAGTTCTGCACAGAACTCTGTGAAATGTCTGTTCCTACATTTAAGAGAATGCCATTGTTACTTTACTCTCTCTGTAGTTTCCAGGCAATTTGAAATACCTAAGTAAACTAATCTTGCTTTGAAGATTGTCATGTGCAAGACTTGTTCTATTGCCTTGGTGATAAGGGATGTCTATCACTGGTACCTTTTCACCTCTGCCAAGCTATAAGGATGTCGCAAAAGATCACCAAAAAGGCCATGCAAGAATTTACACTTTTTTATTGTTGCAACTAACCAAGAAGTTATTCAGTTCAACTGAATTTTAAAAATTTGGTTTTATATTCAAGAGATTAATCAATCCAAAGATTAAAGTACTCAGGAAACCAAAGGGTATTGATCTTGTCAGAAATTCCACTTATTTTTGTAGTTCATCATCCAGAGTTGGGAAATTTACCAAGCATATTGGAAATTTTGATTCAGCTGCCTTTTTGTCTGAAGACATTCAGCCCTGATGTTCTTCCACTCAGTGCAAAAAGCATAATAGCTAAAACCATCCTAAGTATAGAAATGATTGCTATGAGATCATATAATAATTGTGTAGAAAAAGTAGGCCTACTGGCAGGAAAGATTTAGGAGATGTTGCATCTGGAATTCCACAGCTTGCCAGTTATGTCTGCCTCTGGAGGTTGAAGTGAATGCAGACATTGACTCTCAAGAGATAAAATTCAATTTAATTTCCTGAATCCTGAGAACGATTTTGTAGTAAGGGTCATAGGCCACAACTGGCAAATTCATGTATGCTTTGTAAAGAATTAAAGGCATATTTTTCTGCAAATATTTTTTTCACATAATCTTAAGCCACCTAGCCCTATTAGGCAATGCTGAATTTTTAAAGCACTAAGCTAGTTTAAAGGAAGGAAAAAGAAACCATCACTGTTGTGTGAGTTAAAAGCTGCAAATATACAAGACTTGCAGCAATAGCTTATGCTTGCCCTAGAACTTGCAGTGGAGCTGCAGAATAGACAATTTCTTCAGTGGGAATTTATTCAAACCTTCAGATATTTGATGTTTGAAATCTCTAGCCATAAACAATAAATAATGAAAGAGCAGCATCCTGAAACCATTCACATGTTGGCACCACAATTCAGTCTATTGGGGATGTATTTTCATTTCCACTCTTCATGTTCTCTAAAGACAAAACTTCCACTAAGATTTCTGATATGACCTAGGACAGAAGAGTGTAAAACACCCTAGCAGGGATAAGAACTGCAAAGCAAGATGAACATGAGAAACTCTTCAGCCATGCATTTCAAACTGAGGAGCTGAAGTCCTCCAAGGTAAATTTTCTGAGATTATGACTTTATGTATAGCTAATGTATTAGCCATTTTATCATGGCTAATCAATTCTCCTCATGCAGGAAATCCACTATTCAGTGCATTTATTACAGAAGAGAAACTCTGCCCTCACATGAAAGACAAAGTACACACTTTCACATTCACTGTTACAAACAACAGAGGTTGATGTGCTCTAAGCAGAGGATGACTCTACTAAAATGATGATTAACCATCTGTAATATTACTGTGTAAAAGAGTGCATAAAGGTAATGCAATGGGAGTTTGCTTTGATTATAGTATTTACCTCCGGGTAATGCAGGATGTAAAATGACCTGGTCTGTTCCCATGATTTTTTTCATGTGCTTGATGGGGGAAAGCATTGCAAACCACTCTCAAAGGGAGGAAGAAGGGCAAAGGGATCTGTCCTTTTGCTAGTACAACCCTCATCTGAAACAGAGCTGCAAACAATTGGTGATTTTCATATTTAGGGGACTGACATGCTTTATCACACCTGGTTTTCATCCTCAGACATCCAAGGGTCTCACAGAGCATCTCACATCTTCTGTCACTTGTCTTCTTTCCAGTTAAACCTCAAGAGAAAGGCATAATGCTGGTAGCATAGTAGAAATGGAAATTTGATATGAAACAAAAAGTACTCTTTTGCAGAAGTTCAAAATTCAAGATCCTCCAAACTCCCACAGAGAACCTTTATTTTCAATACCTTCCGCATTTCAACATATTCACCTCAAAAAATAAAATGCTTTTTTTTT
>NW_005056717.1:0-3073 GCF_000277835.1 Geospiza fortis
AAAGAGCATAATACGGTTTAAAATACAGAAAACTCCAGATAAGAAGACACTTTCTGCTAAATATATGCACACCTCAGAAGTATCAGAAACTAAGGATGTATACTGAATGTATTGAAAGAACCTAATTCACCTGAGATTTATGAGCTCATGGCAGATCTTTTCCAGGTGAGTCTGTTGTGAGGATAGGGTCATGTAAGAAGTTTGGGCTACCAAGTTCTGCAGGTTCTAGCTCCAGGAAGAACTGGCAGAATTATCAGAACATAAAAGACTTTTCCAATTCAAAACAAGCACTAGATCAAGAGCAATCTCAGGTTATTGGGTCCAGGCCTCCATAACCTGAAGCAAACATAATACAAAGCTGTTGCTATTAGATACATGTTGGTATTAAGTGGCCGTCCCACTTCAAGCATTCAACAAAAGGGGTTTTTGGAATTCTGCAGTAGTGTAGCTTTTGAGTTTATACTACCAATTCTTCTCTTAAAACTGTCCTACTGTACTCAATGATCCTCCAAATACATGGATTTCTATGTCAGCACAAATGAGAAACACTGTTGAAGAATATTAACTCTTTTTCTAGCACAGTTTAGTTCGTGGAAGGTAAAAATCAAGATCTAATTGCAAACAATGAAACAGGTTTTAGCAATGCATGATGGATATTGTGTTGTCTGTGTTTTCTTCTACCTCACCTGTGTCTTCAATGGGAACATGCTAACTAGAAGTTAACTAATTAAGGATGTTCTAATTTTTTTGTTCCCTTTCCATCCTCTGTCCACCTCCACCAGTTATCACACACTCTCTCCCAGTACCCATTGAAGAAAATCTTGGGCATGAATGCTCTGGGAGGCACAGTATATCTCAGCATGTGAGATAAACACAACCTTTAACAGGTGTACACTCTATTTAGAGGTTAGAATCAGGAATCATCTACTGCAGATTCTAAAGAAATTGGTCCTGGCATGCTACAGCATGCTTTTCAGACTCTAACTACAATATGAACAGACATATCTGCTCTTAATGAGGCTGAGGCCTTTTAAAATGTTTTGTTTGTTTGCTGGTTTTCTTAGTTTCTTTCAGAACCTTTAAAAATATGGAAAGTCACAAGAAAATAAATGTTAGGTTCTGCCTAGACTTGACTTAAAGTCTCATGTGTGCTTAATTTCCCAAGTCTAATCCTAAAGGGATAAAAGAACAATTACTATTTTACCACAGCACTCAAGATCAGGCAAAAATATTCCTTGGGCTCCTCTCTAACTGCTAAAATCAAAAGCTTGTAAACCAGCCTCAAACAAACCAGAGTTTGTTGAGTAACAAACTCAAAAGGAGGATCTTTTACATCTCTGCTGCTTCCTCCAGAGACTTCCCTGGTTTCACATTCCAGAGTCACACCAATGTTTTCCATGACAAATCTAGCTACAGTCCAATCTCAGCTGTTTCTCAGTCACTGCAGTACAGCTGTACCATGGCTTTTGGTGTTACATGACTTCCAGCCAACCTGTATCATCAGCATATCATAAATCATTTCAAGCTGTCTCTCACTGGCTATTCCTTTTGCTGCTGATTTCCATGCATGCTACTGCTTATCCATACACTGGATAGGAAATGCTGATACATCTCCAAACCATAGATCACCTTTCACAAAGATCTCTAAATCATGTCCTTTGGATACACACATGTTTTTTACTACTGCTTCTCAACAGCATACTGTATCCTTTCTATTTCTAAAGATTTGAAGTGAACTTGGTGACCTTACAGGAGGTGCATTTTCAGGAAAAACTAACCATTTATCATAAGGCTATCAGACAATTTTATAAAAACATAGATGTTCATAATTAATATGCTTCTGAGTAACAGCCTGAAAATATCTTACCTTGTGCAGAATATCCTACAATGACATGAGCTCTAAATGCAAATACAAATTAGGAGAGGACGAGAAAAACATAAATTATTGCCCTCTGTGTAAATATTCATTATTGAAAATTGAGTAAGACAAAACCAAGATTCTCCTGTTTTTATAATGCATGAAAGGACCAACAATAACTGAAGGTTAATTTATATGGAGACTTCAATAGCAAATTCAATAACAGGGTTTCAGATTCAAGTACTGCATTATCTTAATAGCAAAATTTAAAAGGTTTTTCTTTCACTGTTGATTTATGTATCTTCATCTCTTTTATTTCCCAACAGATTTAAAATTTTCTAGTTAATTCGCTGAGCTAAAAGGACATGTTGGTTACTTACACCAACCAAAAATATTACTTGTCCATCCATCTAAATATCCAGATTTTAAAACTTTTCTTTGTTTGGGTGGTTTTTTTTCTTAAAAAAATAATACCTGCCCACGTATTTAGACATTTTTAAAATTATTTTTTTCTCTAAATTATTTGCTTCAGTGACAATTTTAGAGAGAAGTGTTTGTGATATAAAACTCTTAAAGGGATTGGTAAAATCTCTGTTCTTTGCCTTTCATTTTCAGAAATGAGAGATTTTGGAAAAAGAAGGTTTGCTTATGTGTGACTATACAGTTGATGAAATCAAACATGAACATAGTTATAATCCAGACATAAATTAACAAATCTGCCGATAAGCTCAATATCTTGGCTTTCCGTTCTTTATGATAGAAAAAATTGAGATCTTAAAAATATTTTTGCTTTGAAGTTATTCAAGATAGAAAATGATAAATCTAAAAAGCATAGGCTGGCTATGAATAAATTGAAACTTACATATGAAACATCACTGACCAAAGGAAAGAGATTTAAGGTAGAAAAAAATGTAGTTGTTTTTACATGAAGTTTGATATGTTTTGTCAGTGCTATATAAAAACGGATCTTGGTAAAGGATCAAGGAACATACTGTCCAGTACAGGGCCTTGGCCTGAATTCTAGAAGCAAGACAGAAGACCATGTTCAGCAAGAAGGATTGGCACATTTTCTTCAAAAGTCAGTCGTACACTGGGTGTCCTATATAGAGACACTGCTTCAAATATGTGGACGTGCAGGATGGCAATGCATATAATGTTGTTAACTCAGTGAGAAGGAGAAAAGGAAAGGAAAGACCTTAACCCTCAACTAGAATG
>NW_005056718.1:0-3072 GCF_000277835.1 Geospiza fortis
TTTCCCCCAGCTGCCAGAGAAACAAACTCAGTGATAGTTCTTTGCTTTCTTTTCTGCTAGAAAGAATAAATAAAGTTGCTTCTTCAAGTGCTGAAGACAAAACAAGTGCTTCCCAACCAAGTCCATGTCTTCACACCCTTCCTCCTCCCAACCAGGCTAACCCAGAAGTCATTTCCCCACTACAAATCTCTGGGAAGGAACTGGAGAGTCAGTGAATCTGAAGACTAAAGATGCATACAAAAACACAGAATAACAGAAACAATCAGAAATGTACAGCTTCAAGAATTCTCTGATTTGGTATTTCTCCAATTGTGTGTAATTGTACTTCCAAAGAGAATAACGCAGACTTCCCCTGCACTGAAGGAAGATCAGGACATCTAAACCACTCCTGACACACATCACCTACTCTGTCATTAAAAGCCTACAATGGAAGGGATCCTACCATCATCCCAGGCAGCATCTTCCTCTGTTTAATTATCGGTATTAACTGAAACTTTTTCTAACACTTTCTTTAAATCTCTGGAGCTAAGGCTCTCATTTCTTACTCTATCTCCACACAACATACAAAAATTGATCACTATCACCTTTACAGCAACATTCTGTAAGATGTGTTTCTGACTCTTCCCTCACTTCTCCATTCAGATTGAAGTCCTTCCTCAAAGATAATGTTTTTCAGTACTATCATCATCATTTGTGATATTCTCCTACTTTTGTTCACCTTTCAATTACAGTGCCTGAGATTTAAGGCAGTCATTCAAGAGTAATCAAATCTCACCCATACAAAACAAGGTAGTTATTCTACTCAGCAGATCTTGCATGCAAACATCTTTAATATTTCTGCACTGATACTCTTACACATCCTTATCAACAAATTTAATAAGCTGTGTTCTCTATTTCATCATCAGTATATTAGTATAACCAGGGTTACAGCCAATTTCTCTTTCATCCCAAGGTGACAGAAACTCTGTAATACTTTTGCTCCTCTCCAGACTCATCCCTTCTCTCCCTGGTCCGAGCAATACAAAGTAAATAATTTAGAGACTGCTTTGTTGAGTTCTTTTAATTTTTTGGGCTGAGTCTCATCTGGCTTTGATAATATATACATCTTTTTTAAACTGATCTTCCCTGCTCTGATCCCAACTCCTAATTGCTAAAACTGAGATTATTATCTGGTAATAGTGGATAACTCACCTGTCTGTCAGCCATTAAGATATCTGTTCTCCTGCTCCATAAAACAATGGTACTTACACTCTGTATTCCTTTTAGGGTTAATGTTGCTATCCTAACATGCTTTCTTAGGACGCCTAATAATGCTACATTGTTTTGGATTAATAGCAGAGGAAAAGCAAAGGCATGTATTTCTGTACCTTAGTCTCCACTTCTCATGCAATTTTTCTGATCCCCCTTCTGACAGTTCCTAACTTACCTCAATCAGAATCTCTTTCTCCCCTTCATCAGTGTGTTTGGCATTATCCAGTTCATCATGCATCTCAGAGAGCTGGTCTTGAAGATCTCTGATCTCAGTCTGGTGTTTTTCCTGCTCCATCTTCACTTGAAAAAGCCTCATCAGTAAAAATCAGACAGGAGTTTTTTAATTTGTGGAAATACTGGTTTGCTCATTCAAGTACTAAAAAGACACACACTCCCATGTTGCCCACAAGAGAATAGGATAAAATAAGGCAGAAAAATTAAATGTCAGAGGGGTAAAAATGAGAAATCTTCTAACTAGGTATTTAAGTGGGGAGCTGTATTTTATTTCAGACCTGGTACTTTAGTCATGTTTCCAACACTTCAAGGACTTGAACTATGTATTTTGACCGTGAAATATTAAAAACAATTTGCACTAAGAGGAAGATTATAAATTCAGCAATCTTTTCTTCCTTCCAGATATTCTAAAGACATGACTCTTTTAAATGGTAGAAACATTTCCTACAGTAACAAATGTCACTTGTCTGGTTCCATCAACATATTCTGGAAACACAGGTACTTATAATCTAAAAGGTTTATGAAAAGGTAAAATTTCAATGATAACTTTGCTAGAATTAACTCACTCCTCCAGGTTTTGCCTCAGTTCCTTCTCATTTTCTTCCAGCTGCTTTTTTAAGGCTTCCTTTTCACATAGGCTTTGATCAAGCTGCAACTGAAGATCTTTCAGACTTGCTCGTGTAGCATCTCTCTCTTCTTTGGAATTTTGCTGATTCTGAATTTTGTACACCAAAAGTTAGGCAAAATAACAGACAGCAGCTACAGTTTGTCTCTCAGTCTATTTCTGTCTCACTGCAATCAACAGATTAACATTTACCTCAGCAGGTACCTAAGAAGTGCATTGTGCATGTGCTTAACACTTTTATTCACTGCTCCAAACTCCTTCTCAAACACTAAGAACAGATTTGTTACAAAGGTTAACAATGCTATCACCAACCACCCCTTAAATAAAAGTCTTCTGAAAAAGCACAGGTATATCTGGACTAAGAAGAATATGAAGCAAAACAGAATCAGCTGGAGGATCAGTTGTCACTTATTTTAAAAAGAGTATTTAAAATATTCAGAAGCTTTATAACAATAAAGCGCTGTACCCTAATTTCCAGTTCCAGTTTTTTCTCTAACTCTTCCACTTTCCTTTCAAGTTCTGCTTTTTGTTCCACCAATACTTTTACTTCAGCCGAAGAATCCGAAACCTACAATTAAATAGAGACATTTATTCCCACAAAGCCAAGATGTTCTTTGAGAACAGTTTCTTTTTTTCAATCTAAAGCAAAGCTACAAGCAAGACTAACAAAGCGTGGCATCAGCTGCCTGAGCTCACCGGGGATTTTTCACATGGGTCAGGCTAAGCTAAGATTTTCAAAGGAACCATGATTTGGTTTTCATAAAAATTCTTGGAAATTGCTCAAGGCATGTTGACAATAAAACAGAAAATATACAAATGTAAAGAAAAATTCAAATTAGGCAACATATGACTCAAATCATGTGTACTTTGGGCCAATTTTACTGAGATATCACTAATTATGCAAAATGGACATCAAAGCAAAGCATGCTCATATGTTAAGACAGGTTTTCAAACACATTTTT
>NW_005056719.1:0-3070 GCF_000277835.1 Geospiza fortis
TATATGCTGAATCATATTATAAGACTCTAAACAATTCTAGAGATGGTAACAAACAAAGCTACTCAAACATTAGAATTGATATCAAGTCAGCAAAATGAAATAAAAACGGTAGTGTATCAGAATAAGTTAGCTTTAAACTATTTATTGGCTAAAGAAGGGGGTGTTTGTAGAAAGTTTAATATATCAGATTGTTGAAAATATATGACAACAAAGATGTCATCCTAGAAAAAGCAAAAAATACCAAAAAAATAACCCAAGTACCAGTCCAAAATGAAGAAACAATATTAAAAACTAGCTGATAGAGTAGTGCATTAAAGATAAGATAATAGAAGAAATTAGACTTCTTTCTTTTCTGTGTTACAACTGTTTTGATATTTCTTCCTTGTTTAATCCCCTGTTTTATTTGATTGCCAGCATAGTCCAAAGAATGCAAGTAGACAAGAAATATTGCTCAAGCCAAATAATTTATAAAGAATAAGAGGAAAGATTGTGAAAAATACATATTGTATGATTAGCTCTTCACAAATATTAAAATAAATACTATATGTGTTATGTTAGAAAGTTATGCTGTATTAATCTCTTTTAAGTAGTGTAGTAAAATAGAAACTATGTGATGTAAGATACTTTTTGTAACTAGCTCAAAGAATAGAAAAGATAATCAAGAAATTCTTCACATTACCCTATCTGGATAGAGATAACAGGAAGCAGACAACAAGATCCCAAGAGAAGAATTATTGCCTCCTTATCAGATAAGCTCCAACTTTGAAGAACCAAGAAGATTGATTTACAAGATGAGGAGGGGAAGCTAAAATTAAGCAGAAACACCCTTGTGTGAAAAAAGTTTGATTCATGTATAAAATATATGAATATACAATAGGCTACTGTGTCACAGACATTTCTTTTATGAAAAATCCTCTCTCAGGATTTTTCCTGCTGGAGCTGAGAAGTTTCAGCAACAAGATGTAAACCATGATTATCTGCTGCTGGGGAATGCAACAGGTGGATCTGTGATTGGTGCTGGTGTGAATGTTTTGGTTCAGTGACCAGTCACAGCAGAGCTAGCTCTCTGTAGTTATAATAGATGTATGTATCATAAAATAGTAAATCAAACCTTCTGATAATGGAGTCAAAGATCTCGTCTCTTCCTTCACCCAAGAACCCTTGTGACAACCGTCACAGCTACTGCTTTTAAAAGGTAATCTTTTGTTAGTAAAGTGTGCTTTGCGGCAGAGTCCATGGCACCTGGACGTCCGTAATCTTTACTTTTTATTGTCTCTTATCGTCCTAATTTTTATTATTATTTTCATTACTTTTAAACTTTTAAAATTTTAACAAAAGTGAATAGCATTTTTCAGATTCTCTTAGAGAGAATATGCTGGAGGACAGTTAGCATGGCCTGCTCTTCTTTTGACAGTACGTCTCCCATCCTACCATCCCCTGGTCACTCACCTTTTCTGGTGTCCCGTTGCAGCACTAGCGTACTTTTCCCGGAGCTGTCCTCCGACTCCATGGAGCTGCTCTCCGACTCTCCCCACCACGGTCCAGCTGCGGCGGTCTCCAACTGGGGCCTCCCACCTTTACAGCTCAGCAGACCCCCTTCAGAATCCAAAGGGTTTGGTCTACTTCATTAAGACGTCATAATCACATTGTAATCACGTCGTCTGTCACCAGCATGCGGGAAATCAGGACTCCTGGGTGACTAATCAATATGATTAAGCAGAAGCCATATTATTTTTTACATTATTCACTATTTATACATTCTAACACTACTGCACACGCTGATCATACATTTCTTGATTGCTGCCTCTATCTTGTCCACGCATTCTGCATGCACTTCTCAGGATATGCGATTGGTTACAGTCCAGGTGCTTCACTGCCCCCTGTTATCTAGTTCTTGCAGTCTTGGTATTCTGTTTCTCAGCCTCTTCTTTCTTAATTTAGCACAATTTATGTCTTAGTAACCTTGATGAATTCCAGAGGGTGCTGATAAGAATAACTAGAAACGGTTTGGCTGGAGCACACTGTGGCCTAAACCGTGCAAGCACATTGCTACACTAGGTAAAGGCCATAAAGATAAAAAAACTCAGTAAAGCAAGACTCAGGTATTGTTGAAACCCATAAAGCAGAACCTTTTGCTTAAGGAGCCAGCAAGAACCAAGCTCCTGGTTTTAGCCAAGAAAAACTGACCTGAGAAAAAGCCAAACCTCCCCTGCACTTGCCCAGAAGAAAGGGTCAAGAAGCGAACATCAAGGAAGATGATGTTACTTCATCAAAAATGCCCACCCACTACCACCAGGAGGTGTGGCACCACCAAAGACTCTGGGCAGGGAATGGGCAGGCAGGGAGGTGTGGGCTTGTGGGATCAGTGTATAAAAAACCTGTAACCTGCCTCACCAGGAATGCATGTCTTTGGTGGAAATATCCCCCATGCATTCCAGCTGGAATAAAACATACCTGCTTTACAATTTTTAACTGTAAAGTCCTTATTCCGCAAATCAGCATTGCCTTGCTACTCACCCCCTGCCTTGACTTGCCTACCCCTTTCTTCCCTGTCCTGGCCTTGCCTTTACTGCCCTGCCATTGATTTGTTTTGCCTTCCCATCACTGGACTTGCCTTCCTCTGCCCTGCTTTGCTTACAACTTCTCAGCCTTCTCTTGCCTACCACTCTATGCCTAAACACTCCCTGGACTTGTACAATTATGGAGTTGGTATCCATATTCTGAAGGTGGTCTCCTGAAAGATTCAATTTGGCATGTTGTTTCCACTTTTCAGAGGTGGACTTTGCATTGCCTTGCTTGCCTCGCCTTGCCTCCTCTAACCTTGCATTGCCCTACCAAACCCTCCATATCCTTTCCTTACCCTTTGCACCACTTTATTCCCCTGCATTGTCTTGCTCACCAATCCCCCACCGGGAATTCCCTACCGCGTTTTTCCTGGCCTTGCCTTATCCTTCCTGCTCTTCCCATGACTCTCATTTCCTTGCTTTGTGAACCCACCCCTTGCCTTGCTTTGCCCTGCCTATCTCTCCCTTGTCTTGTATTGCTGTGGAAACCTAGGGCACCGGGAATA
>NW_005056720.1:0-3068 GCF_000277835.1 Geospiza fortis
TTTTTTATAACTCTCACATTGAAGTTCTCCTTTTCAAAACCTCTACATTTTTCTGTGCCAGTAATCATAGAATAAAGTCAGAATATTTTTGGCATGAACTAGAGGAGAACATGAGCTTATTTGTCTCCCTCACTTGCTAGCAGTAGCTTCTGTAGTAGATATGAAGATGACATTAAAAAATGAGTGTTTCACCCTGTGGTTACTTGTTTCTGGGCCCCAGGAAGGAAACACAGAATAAGACCACAGTGGTATTAGTTGGCAAATGGGATGTTGTCAGGGTTCTGCTCTGAGGAGCCTCTTCTTACTCTTGGGTCAGCACTCTGGTGTCAGGGACCACACAAGGAAACTTATAGATCACTTGCAATGCATTCCTGGAACCTAGTGCCAAAAAAAAATAAAGAACTGACAGAAACAGTGACATATGATGATGAGTAACTGGAACCTTTAAGCTGATGAAAGAGAAAGCCAACATTTCCTACCTGGACTTAGAAACATTTCTCAAGGACTTATTCTCTTTGGTCTCTGACTTTGTAAGAAAACTACCCTTAAATACTGCAGAGATGGCAATGTTGTCAGAAACAGTATGCCTTCAGTAAAGATTTTTTAAGAGTTTCCAGCAAATTATGGTCCTTATATGCAGAAAACGTACATATTTTCTACAAGCAAGCCTGCTTTCTCTCCACAATTACACCCTTTTAACTGCCAAGGAGAAAGTTAAGCTGCTAACAGTCTGACTTAGGGAGACCACAGAGCTTCTTGACTGTCATCTTCCTATGTCCTCTGATCAGATTTGGCAGCTGGGGATGAATTGCATTAAACTTTGCCTGTGTCTGCTGACCCAAATGCTTTAGTAAGAGAGAAAACCTTCTTCAGGGTGTATAAAGAGTGACTGACATAGACAACAACCCCAGGTTTGACTGAAGGTTCTGTGAGTGAGATCCCTGGCTACAAGGGGAGTGATCAACAGCACATTTCCCTGAGCATCCAGAACCACTAACATAATCCCGCTCTAACTTCTGCTTACTTAGGGGAGCTACATTTGCTAAATCCTCCTAGGTGTGTACTGAAATACTTCTTACCAAGATCTGGTCCAATTTAAAGCACACTGTAGCCATCTCCACAATATTCAACCCCCAGCTAAGATGAGAGGGCTCTCCGTGCCCTCTTGCTGGGGCCAAAAGGCTCTTTGGCATCTTGTCTGCAGCCTCCAACTTGTTCTCACCAATTCCAGTTGCACTGTATCCTTTTTTAGCCATCTGAGGGTACAAAATGTTACCTGAAGGAGCCCTAAGGCTACTTGATGCAAGGAAAAGAGAAGAGTATCTGTTACAAGGGAGAATTTCTGGCCTTTTCTCTGTCCTCTGCTGCTTCAATATAGATAATGACAAAGGGAGTCACAGGCCATGAAGCTGATGATGCTCAGCAGAGTCCAGCCTCTCAAAGCCTGAGGAATACAAACTCCTGACACAGACAGAGGTGCAACACCAGCAGAACCATGGATTATCCCATTTTCTCCAGTTAGGATTTTATTATGGCCCAACAAGGGGTGATGCCCTCACTGACACACACTGAATTTGTGATTGTCTCAAGGCAGCAAGGCCCAGAGCAGCTCCTTTTTTTGGAGTCATGCCTCATTTATGTTGCACTTACATTTTTTGCTCACCTCAAAAAAGAAGTCTTGGTAATTATAAAATTCTTAAAACAGGTTAGATAGTCTGTTAAGGCAAATCCACTTAGCAGCCTGTGTGATGTCCCCTTTCTTATCTTCTCCCTGTGTACATACAAACTGTCCCTCCCTCCTTATAATGACAGAGGTCATAATCAATCCCCTTCTTCTTTTCATGTAGTTTAATACAAAACTTCTCTACAAGTAAGCCTTTCTACCTTGCACATTAAGCTAAATGTCCCCTTCCCAGCCTTCCAACTCACTGCTGCACTTGGGCTTCATTTAGTCCAATGCTTGAAGAGCTGTTGCTAAAATGATCTTTGCGCTTTTCTTTGTTGGGTTTGCCTGTATATCAAAATAAGAATCTTGTCCTTGACTTTGTTTCTTTTTAAGCTATACTGTCAATTTTGGATTTCCTTTCTGTTACCCAAATACCTTCTTTCCCTGTATCCTTTCTGCCATGGAAAGTGCTCTTTGATGGAGTGTTATTTTCATATGCACCCTAGTGTTCCCCTTTACTGGGACCATGTCAGCTTCTGATGTCCAAACACATAAGAAGTTGTGATTGTACAAGAGATTGTAGAAGATTTCTTACGCTAAGAATGTGTAAGAAATAGGTGCTGATCATTCTTCAGGAAATTCATATCCCAGTGTGTTTAGATCTCTGGCCTCGTTGTTTGGAGAGCCATGCTCTGAAAGATACAAAGAGCAGTAAACCCTGCTACTTTCTAATAGTGTCAATCTCCTCTACCAATAAATAATCTCCAAAGTTAAACCACACATATTACCATCTCCTTTTCTTCTCACCCTGAAAAAATATGCTCTGAAGTCAAGATAAGAAGTTACCAGATTATAGAATCCACTTGCATATTCAAAAATTCTCTTGAGGTGTGACAGAAGAATAAATTACGTAATGCTGCTGAGAGATATTTGAAAATATGGATATTTATCTGTTACATACCATAATGTAAGGTCCACTCTCAGATTAACTAATATCAAGTAATCACAACTTTATAAATACCCTGATTACCTCTAGAAAGATTTCTAGGATATTAGCAAATAGTAAGGTATTTGCTCATCATTATGTGTGCCAGATAAGTCATTCCTATCATAGAAAACTAAGAAAACCTAAAGATGGTGGAAGTTAGCTTTGCATGGAGGATGCAGATTTGGAGAAGTAACTATTTACCTTAAGCAAAATTGATTAGCAAGAAACTTCTCAGAGTTCTTAAGACCAGCCTTAAACTTAAACTTGTTAGTTTCTATTAAACTGTCTACCAGTGTCTTTCTGTAAAGAAATAGTAAAAATTTTGTAACAGTAAAAGAGTTTCTACTGAAACTTTGTTTTCCTGTGAGGAAATTTACTGGTTGTCACATTCAATAGTAAAAGAAAAAAAAAAAA
>NW_005056721.1:0-3067 GCF_000277835.1 Geospiza fortis
CCCCAGTTGTAACAACACACCTGGTTTTCTGCTAAGTGAGGAATTCATCTGCACCCCAGCTGACCTCCATGCCTGTGTGACACCCTGCTCTTTGGATTTGGAGTGTGGATGGAGGAATTCTGTCATATCCCTTGTCATTCCAGAGTTTTAACCCTTGGAAAAGCTGAGCAGGATGCTGTTAATTCCCTGATTGCTGTGAGCATGCACCCTGTGAACCCCTGAGGTGACACTTCTGGGTATTAGAGACTTTCTAAGGTGCTTGAATCCTGTTAGGCTTGTACAGGATGACATTTCATTTTTTGTAGTCAGTTTATGCTAATTTATTGCCCATGTTTAGCTAATTTATCCATCAGCACAGAGATGAAAATCCTTAAACTTGGGGAAATCTTCTTGAGTTTAAAAATAGATTAAACCTGAGCTAAATGATTATTGGGGTAGTTGAACATCCAAGCAGATGCTTCTTCAAAGTCAGGACTGTGTGATTCATGTTTTGATGAAGCAATTACTGTCATATATTGGTGGGGTATCTAATTAGCAATTAGTTATAGCTTCCTTACTGGTTCAATTAATCAAATTCATGTTAGTGTAACTTAAGACTAAATTTAATTAAGTGATCAATTTTAATGCCTGAGCAGTTTCTGTAAACAAATTCTTCAGCCTTGCTTGTTTTAGTTTGACTTTGAGTGTGTTGGAGTGGAGAGGTTACCTGTGCAGGCTGAGGTGGGATTTAGTCTTGGTTTCTTCCCCCCACCTTAAGGGACAGGAACACTGTTGAGAATCTCTATTTTTATTTACTCTGTTCCCAAGCCCAGCCCTTGACAAGGGCAGCTCAGAGCAGTGCCATACACGTTGTACTCCAGGGAGTTCTCCTGAGATGAACTTGGCTGGTTTTGGCCCTGTCCCTGTCAGAACTGAGTGCATTTGTCTTCCCAGCAACCCTTAACACTCTGCCACGTAGATGTTGCTTTATTCCCATAGAAAATCACTTTTTTTTTGTAGCCCCCTGTAAATGAGTGAAGAGGAGGCACCTGGGTGGTTCCTCAGGGTGCCTTTGCAGTGGGTTCTGTGGTGTGAAGTTGTTTTGTGGGATATATGGTTATAACAGACAAAGAGAATTTCTAAAATGTGTGTGTGCAGTGAAGAAATTAATATTGTAGGCTCAAACCCTAATGGTCCTTCAGAGGTGAGGTGCTCCTTTCATCCCCCTCAACCCTCTTTGTGCTGTCATGAGAAGGTGTCTGACATTGGGTGACCTCCAAGTGCTTCCAGCCAAAAGCTTGAAGAATAAAAGTGTTTCATGTGTTTGTACAGCAGCCACGTGTACCAGGGCTGCTGTGCTTGTTGTGCTCATGCTGCAGGAGCCATCAGTGAGGAACTCTGCAAATACAGAAACTCTCAGAGCAGTTTGGGTCAGTCAGAAGTGCACAGGCTTTTTCCTCACAGGTGATTGATCTCTCCAGAGCTGTGTTTAGTCTCTCAAGCACTGCTTGTCTGCAGCAGATGAACATGGAATCCTAAATAAGCCTAAAACATTCCAGGCTATGACACCCCTCAGACGATCAGGGAAAACACTCTGAGATTTTTATTTAAGAAAGTCTGACCTCTGGGAATGATGGAGAAGCAGTAGGAATGGAAGCAGCTCTCCAGTGCCTTCACACTCCTTCTCCTTCCTTCTCCATCCTGAAATCCCTGTATTTTCTGCTGGTACTCAAGTCTTTAACATGAGACATTGAACAGCTCAGTGACAAACATGAGAGCATTTTTTCTGGAAGCTGAAGTGAAGCAATTGAAAAAGATGTGAGGGCAGCTCAGTCCTCAGCCCTTGTGTGACTCCAGTTTGCTCATCCTGCGAGATGGAAAGGGAAACTGCTGTTGTGAAATACAAGTTTTGGGGTACCAAAAGAACAGAAACACACCCACTGTGTTATCTTGCCCTCACCCAAAGAAAGTGTTTTATTCTTGGCAGTAAAGGTGACTGGGACTTTGGTTTTCAGTCTTAACCTGTTTACAGACATTGGTGTCAGAATTGAATGCACAGTGCTGAAATCTCAATATTGGCTCTCACATCAGCCTAAGCTGCTCTTATTTTGTGTTCTGTTTCCTCCTTCCCCTCTGCAGATTTCAGGAAACCTTACTGTGCCTTGGATTACAGGTTGTTCCAGAAAAAGAGCAGTAAGTACATTTTCATTTAAGTATCTAATGCATCAAGTGAAGCAATGAAAAGATGATAAAAATGCATTTTTGAAAATGTCTGTTCTATTTACCTTGGGTGGGTTTTTTCCCTTTTTTACTTTGATACAAACATTATCTGCAGGTGCAGTGTTTCAGTTGAGGTGAAGTTGATGTCTATCTTTAAAGCAGGTCAAGGTCATAACCCAGTGTGAGGTGATGCCCAGGTAGGAGTCGTGCTCTTAGCTCAAACACAACATCTGAATTGATCAGGACTGAGAGTTTGGAGCTCAGAATATGTTTTTTATATTGAAGGTGAAGTGGTTGTTCATTGAGGCAACTGAATGCTTAGGAGAATAACTCCCTGTGCAGCTTCTCTGCACATGCACAGAATTAGTCAGTGCTGGCTGTAGGAACTTGAGCAAGTCTAATTTTATCCAGATAAATGTCATTTCACAGTAGCAGAATCAGCCAATTTGGTGTCCTCAATTCACAGACAGCTTCAAACCATAACACAAGGTATGAAACAGATTTTGTCAGGGAAAAAAAACCCAAAACCCTGCCCAGTTCTTTTGTTTAGTTAGTGCTCAGCATTTCCAGCTTGTCTTTGAAGAGGTGTCACTTCTGCCTCCTTACCAGCAAATCCAGCCTCAGGTGGGATGGTACAGCCAGGCTCTCCAGGGCTGCTCTGTCACTCCAGCTCTGTCAGAAGCAGCAACAGACATAAGTGTCTGCCATGGTAACCAAACTCCCCAGTCTGTTGAGCTGGCGCTGCCCTGGCAGTGTCCTGGCAGTGCCTGCTCTGTTGGCAGTGAGGTCTAGGCAATGGAAGATCCTTTCCTTGCTTTCTCCTGCTGTAACCGTGCCGCCTGCCGGTCGCGTGCGGGTCGTGTGCTTT
>NW_005056722.1:0-3065 GCF_000277835.1 Geospiza fortis
GGGAAATTTTTGAGAATAAATGGGAAAAAATGGTGGAAAAAAGGAAAAATATTGGAAAATTTTGGAGGATAAATGGGGAAAAAATGGGGAAATTTTGGAGGATAAATGGGAAAAATTGGGGGAAAATGGGGGGGAAAATGGGAAAAGAAATGGAAAACAATGGGGGAATTTTGGAGGACAAATGGGAAAAAACAGGGGAAAGAAAGGGAAAAAATTGGGAAATTTTGGAGAACAAAGGGGACATTTCCCTTAGAATTCCTTTTTTTTTTTTGCAAATTTTTTGCCATTTTCTTGCCTGAAATTCCTTTTTTTTTTTTCAATTTTCCCTCCATTTTCTTCCCCTAAAATCCCCATTTTTTACCAAATTTCCCACCATTTTCTATCCCTAAAATCCTCATTTTTACACCAAATTTTCTAAAACTTTCTACCCCCCAAAATCCCAATTTTCCCCATTCTCCCCCATTTTCTTCTCTGAAGTTATCTCTTTTTCTCTCAATTTTTTTCTCCAATTTTTTCCTCAAATTTTCTCCCATTTCCTTCCCTAAAATCCAGCCGCGATTTTGGGGTCAAAACCGGAACTTTACTCTCCCCAACCGCGATTCTGGGGTTTTAAAAATGAATTTTGAAGCATTTTCCCCTCACCTTAAAAGCCAAAGTTGTGGTGCCGTGAAGAATCTGAAAGCCGGGTCCCTCCGGCTCCGCCTGAACGCCGCAAGGAGGAGCCGCCAGAACCCGCGGAGGGCCGGAAAAATCCCTCAAAATTTCGGGAATCTCCTCGGAATCCTCGGGAAAATTTTTGGGAAATGATTTGGAAAAAGATTTGGGAAAAAATTCCGGGAGCTCCGCACGGAGGACGCTGGCGAGCGCCATCTTGGATTCTGGCGCCTCAGGGGAGGTGGCGCCCCACAAAATGGCGGCGGTGACGCAGCGCAGGCGCCATCTTGGTTAAGGGCAATGCGGAACAACGGCGCGAAATGGCGGCTGCGCATGCGCAGAGTAAAAGAAGGGGATGCGTGAAGGCGCGGCCGCCATTTTGTTTGAGGGCAGAGAGGGACGCAAAAAGGGCGCGAAGGCGCCGGCGCCATTTTGGTTGAGGGCATGACTTGACGGGTGGAATTAAATTGGAATTAGAGCCACAAAATGAGGGGAAAAAATGTAAATTTCGATTAAATTTTAAGGACAGAATTAAAATAATTTCTGTTATTAATTTTCGGAGAAGGGTTTGGGGGAAAAAACACAGGTTTGAGGGCAAAAAATGGGGTTTGGGGGGATTTTGTGAGGGGTTTTGGGTGAAATTTCTCAGGTTTGGAGCGGTTGGAGGAAAGGCCTGAGGAGATTTGAGGTAAAAAAAATAATTTGTGAGGGATTTAACGCAGAAAAAATGAGATTTGAGGGGATTTTGTGAGGCGATTTGTGGTAAAAATGATTTTTTTTGCAGGGATTAGGGAGGGGATTTGAGGTAAAACTCGCAGGGTTTTGGGATTTCTGGGTGGGTCTGAGGTAAAAAAGTTAAATTCCGAATAAAGTTGAAGGAGATGTGAGGTAAAATTCCCATTTCTTGTGCTTTGGTGAAGAATTTGAGGTAAAATCCCCACGATTGGGGTTTTCTGAGGGGATTTGAGGTGAAAGTTGAATTTTTTGGGTGAATTCAGGCAAAAAAATCCAATTTTTGGTGACTTTTTGAGGAGAATTGTGTCAAAAATCCAATTTTTGAGGATTTTGTGAGGAGAATTGTGTCAAAAATCCAATTTTTGAGGATTTTGTGAGGAGATTTTTGTTAAAAATCCCATTTTGGTGACTTTTTGAGAAGAATTGTGTCAAAAATCCAATTTTTGAGGATTTTGTGAGGAGATTTTTGTTAAAAATCCAATCTTTGAGGATTTTGTGAGGACGTTTTTGTCCAAAATCACATTTTGGGGACTTTGTGAGGAGATTTTTGTCAAAAATCACATTTTGGGGGTTTTATGAGGAGATTTTTGTCCAAAATCAAATTTTGGGAGTTTTATTAGGAGATTTTTGTGAAAAATCCAATTTTTGGTGACTTTGTGAGGAGTTTTTTGTTAAAAATCACATTTTGGGGACTTTGTGAGGAGATTTTTGTCAAAAATCACATTTTTGGGGGTTTGATGAGGAGATTTTTGTCCAAAATCACATTTTGGGGATTTTGTGAGGAGATTTTTGTCCAAAATCCAATTTTTGGAAGCTTTATGAGGAGAATTGTGTCAAAAATCCCATTTTTGGGGATTTTATGCGGAAATATTTCTCAAAAATCACATTTTGGTGACTTTGTGAGGAGATTTTTGTCCAAAATCCAATTTTTGAGGATTTTGTGAGGGAATTTGAGGCAAAATTCGCAGGTTTTGAGCAGTTTGAGGCGATTTATGTCCAAAACCTTCAACTTCGGTGACTTTCGAGCCAAACTCCGAGGATTTCAACCCAAAAATTCAACTTTTCAACCACGAGGATTTGAGGAGCCGCTAAATCCTTTAAATCCGCCCAAAATCCTGAGCCGGCGCTGAAAATTTGAGGTAAAAATCTCCTTTTTTTGGGGTCATTTTAATGGTTTAAATAAAAGGGGGAACGGCGAGGCCCCTCCCAGTTCATCCCAGTACAAACCAGTAACCCACAACTCCATTTTGCAATTTTATTTCTCATCTCATTTGCATAAATCTGCATATTGACGGAGTGGGCGTGGTCAGATTCCTCCTGTGCCACTCCCAATCCCTTCCCAGTTCCCTCCCAGTACAAACCAGTAACCCCCAACACCATTTTGCTGTAAGAGAATCAACTTTATTTTGCATCTCATTAGCATAAATCTGCATATCGATGAAGTGGGGCGTGGTCAGAGCGTCTCCCAGTCCCTCCCAGTACAAACCAATAACCATCAACGCCAGTTAGCATTGCAACTATCGATTCTATTTCGCGTCTCATTTGCATAAATTTGCATGTTGGCGACGTGGGTGTGGTCAGAGCTGTGTCCTCCCAGTCCCTCCCAGCCGAAACCAGCAAACCCCCCAAAACACCAACTTTTCGATAGACAGATTTTGGGGCATTTCTGGGACAAA
>NW_005056723.1:0-3062 GCF_000277835.1 Geospiza fortis
TTTTTTTTTTAAACTATAAAAGTAGGGATAGTCTCAGTAGTCTGCAGCCAGGCAGCTTCAATCTTGATCTTTATTGGCTATTTCAAGACAGTCAGTGTGGCAAATGACAGAAAGCAAATTATTTGTTCTGGGGAGCACTGCATTTGGTTATATACCCATGCCTAAGTAACACTGATGTGTTCAGGTCACTGCTACTGCTCCAACACCAACTCTGACTGTCCTTCCCACAGCATTTAGAAATCTCAACCATGTGCCACACAGCGTAAACATGATCACTGCCTTTTGGGGGTTATGGCCTGGAAGACTGCTAAGTATAGCATATAGTTTAAAATGGGACAACAGGCAACACAGGAAGGAAGAAAATGGTTACAAGTAGCAGAAGTACATGCCTACTACAGAAAAACTGATGTATTTAGAGTGAAATCAGTATTTCAAATGCAAGCATCAAGAAACTATCTCTAAATATCCATGCTGGCCATGTGCCTTTCCTGTGCTGATTTTGGGGAGTGATGCAGAAGACAGTGTAGCTGGCCTTACAGATTTACTGATACCTCCACTTTGCTCTTGCAATTTCACAGCTCCTAAAACAAAGCCTCTCTTCAATACAACAAAGAGCATGGAGATGCTGAGTGTTTGCCATTCCTGTGTAAGACTTGGCAGGGTGATGATATCTCCCAACCTCTCCCCTTAGAACATTTAGAATGGCACACTGCATTAAGGAGGGTGCTATTAGAATAATCATTAAGCTTCCTGCGCTGTAAAACTACCCTGATACAATGAAGTCTTCTGGACAGATGAACTCTAGAAATGCTGTGACTTGTAGGGCCAGAATATTTAGCTACGGTGTCCAACGGACAAAACAAAGTCACTTCCAAAGACAGAAACATTAGTGCTTTGCGCCACTGGGCAGAAATTCAGTTTTTGTTCCCATTTCTTGACTGACACTGATATTTTGGCTAAATTCTCACCTGTTTACCTCCTACAGTTACATGTTTTTCTATAAGAGTGTCTTGGCTATATATTTTTTAAGGGAACACCACTCTCCTTCTGCTGGATTTTTCTTCTGTACCTTGGAAAAACCACCTTTTGTTGCAACAATCTTTTCGTGGAATGTAAATTCTCTTGAACTTTCACTGAGAAGCTAATTTTCTTATGCAAATACTGAAGAAAGATACATAACACTTAACTACAGTAAATGACTTAGGAGAGCTGCATGACTGCATGAAACTAATTTCACTGTAGTTCCTTTCTCCCTCTCCAGTTATGGGACAACTGGGGAAATATGACCACGTACCAAGACAAGCAGAAAAGCCAGTGCTGGCACCTATTAGTGTAGTACTTAAAAATGCAATTAGGATGCAAGCATGTTTGGCTACCTACTGCACACACATTACAAACAGCTTATGGTCCCCAAACAACACTAAACACTGGCAGCAAAAGTTTACCCCAATGAGTCAGATCAATGCAGGTGAATTCATCATGTAGATAAATAATGCCCAAGCTGTATTTTTATAGGAATTTGTGCAAGGCTGGGAAACACTGCAGGGCTGGGTGACACTGAGAGGGAACAAACAGGCTATGAATGATGGTTTCCTCGTGGGCCTTGCTCAGGTATTTAAAAATCCAGTGTGTAACGCTAGATGGAGCTAAAAGATCTATTTATGTGTGCCCTGGGGTAACACTGATCTCCAAATACTTGACTCTACCATTAGTGCCAATTCCCCCATTGTATTCTAAGCACAAGAAAACAAAAATGCATTTACCATCTTTCCATCTACTCTGCACCTGTTCATCACTTTTATCTGTAACCAGACTGTGGTAGGGTATGAATGAAATAGTAAATTCCTTCTGGCTTTGTTTTCACGTAAAATAGCTTAGAATATAAGCAGCCATCTGTACCTTGCAGAAGATACAATTTCTATCATACTGAAATTCTGATAAATTTGAAGATGTTACAGAACTTGATATCATAACCATCCTAAACAATGTAGCAGTGGGATGCTGTCCTCTGCAGCCCAGGTGTCAGGACACTGTATGATTTCCACCTTCATGAGTATCATGAATAAAAGTGCAAACCTAAATTATTTGATATTGTGATGGATGAAGTATGTGAAAAATGCTTTTGAACAGCAGTTCAAATTTGTGTCCTCTGAGAAACATTAAGGATAGAACTCAGTACTCTGCTGTGTACAGATTCCTATTTCAGTTCAGTTTTATTGTCACTCTTTTATATATGTATATGTATAAAGACATAGTTTTGCATTCCATAAATATAAGATTGTACAAAAAATAAGATAGATAACATTATTTTCTCATAATTTAAACCTGAAATAAGAGGACTAACCTTTCCAGCCGGTAAATAGGTTAAGTGTGGTAAAAAAACCATCCCAAAACCTTGGAATAGACATCAACAACTTTTACTTCTGAAGGATGAAATTAAGGTTTCCAATTAATGTTATGAAAGCTCATAAATTGAAGAGGACTTTTACTTTCCCCACTTATAAAAAAAAGTACACATGCTAATATTCTACCTCAGTCACATCCTTTCAGATTTGACTCACTTGACTCAGATTTTACTTGAGATAACAACAGTTAAGGACCCAAAGAGCACAAGGCATACACAATTATGCACTTGTAAAAATTCATATAATCTGGAACAGCTTGGTATTTTATAAATTACAGGCTGGGCATAATACTCTTATTTAAAATCATATGGCATTTTATTTGAAAACTTGGTGCTTTAGAAGTCAATGAGACTATTCATGGGCATTACTTAATACCAATGAGAAAGGAAGGAATTGGTCATTCTTTAGAAAAATCATTTCTGCACTGAGGATCCCTTTAATGATCCATAGACAACTGCATTAATTCAAATCTGCTTGTGACAAGATGCTGGTGTCTTGTCAGGAACAGCTCACACATCATGGCAAGCACTGTACGGCTATGAAGAAAGATAAAAATGGACTTTGGGTGCCTTGCTTGGCCACAGCAAGACAACTCTGTACATGTCAAAGGAAGGAAAACACAACAAAGCACGAGCTTTGTTGTAAGGTAACACCTTT
>NW_005056724.1:0-3060 GCF_000277835.1 Geospiza fortis
GTAGCTGACAGTTTTATAGCTTGCTCCATGTGACTTGTCTTTCCTTGTGTAGATAACACCATATTATCCCTTAGCTGGAGAGCAATTATGTACAATACATACCAAGATCTTGATTATGGGCTTTTTCTTGTCCCTCCAGGTACAGCAGACTATAGCCAGCCCATAACTTTGGCATCCCCTGTGGGCAGAGTGGTTCTCTGTCTGACTGACTGTGAAGGACGAGCAAGAATCCACTTGCAGATCTAATTTGGGGGCCTGGTTGTCCTGGGACACCAGTCTGGCCAGGTGGACCTTGGAGAAAGGTAAAAAATTTACTTGTATAAAATACGAAGTTCACACCTGCTATGTGTAAATGTTCAGTAAGAGGTTCCCAGCTGAATATAATACAACTTCAAGGCTGTCCTGGGCAATAAAGATACAAGCAGACTTCTGTAATCCTTCTTCTGGGAGAGAAATGAACTAGATTGCCACTGAATGCTTGGCACTTGGCTTTTCTATTTTGCCTCTGTCTTGTGCTGTATAGATTAGGATATGAAATGAAGTGGGCAATGATTTCCCAGACTTACTAGGATGAACAGAAGGTTTGGACTGAATTTGAATCCTTGCAGTAACAGTCGATGCCCCTTGCTCACATATGTATTAAACCCTTAATTTATTAGAGAGCAGTCACAGGTAAAATACAACTTTAATTACTGCCAGACAGTTGCCCCATTAGCTCTGGCTCAGAGGTGCATGCCTATTGATATATTCTGTGTGACCATGGGTGCTTAATTGCCTTTCTGCTTAATAATGGATGCTGAGATAAATTTTCTTCCAACAGGTCTTGTTATGAAATCATTCACAAATGTCACTGTCAATGCTTGAACTGAGAAGGGGCAAGAGGTGTCATGGAATCTCAGGCTAGAAGTGGCTGTATCCATGTGGGAACTGGGGGAGCAGAGAGAAAACTGAGTCTGTGCATCATCTCACACATCTCCCCCCAAAGTCACACTCCATTCTTACCTCGTGGCCCAGCATATCCTTGCTCTCCTCGGCTCCCTTGGTCCCCTGGTGGTCCAGGTGCCCCAGGTAACCCATCTTGACCTGGCAGGCCATATGATCCTTCTTCACCTTTTATGCCTACATAAATACAAAGTATGTGCTTTTCCTTGGCTGCGTTTAAGGTTCTGCATTGTCCAAACACAAAGGGCAGCAAAATGGACACCAGGACAGGGAGGTGCAGAACTGCTTCTGCTGGGAATTCTCTTCACCACTTATTCACCCTGTGACCACAGCAGTAGCTCAGAGGTATGACTTAGGAACAGCAGCTCCTGATAAGGTTTTCCATCCTCTCCAGAGATCTTGTGTGATTTACAGTTGAAATCAAAGCATTCCCCAGTAAACATTATCATGCAAGCCTTGTGCAGAATTGCCATGAGGATCTGCACCATGGAATGAGCTGTAACTCCTCCTGAGGGAAGCCAAGCTGTCAGCTTGGAGAAGCCCATTCAGCAACGTCTTAGAACCCATAGTGAACTCTCTTTGAAGTAATGGAGGTATTGGAATACTTAGAGAACACAGAGGGAGAACTAGACATTTTTAGGCTCCTGATGGCCTCACTTTTTTGTATTTCTCACATGTCTATGCACTTTATACATTAGGGAGGAAGGCGTGGCTGTGACAGTAAAAGGTACATCCCATGTAGTGTGCAGATAATGATGGGCCTGTTCACTGGCTACCTAAAACAATCTGAATTGAACAAAGTAATACTTATCACGTATTGTTGCACTTAGAATGGTTTTCCCCTTTTGATGATTGAAGTTTTCTGATGAGGGTGTTTCTCTAGCACCCACCACAGTTGTTTCTCAGTAATGGTGTTTCATTCCTTGCAGACTTTGTTATTTAACCTGCAGACTGAGGTTCAATTCAAGGTTGTCTCACAGCATTCAAACTTCCCCTTATTACTTTTTACTAAGAAAGTCTGAACCAGTCAAAAAAAATTAACAGCTTTTCTATGTTTGTTGCAGTTATTCTTCCAAAGCTTAAGCACATTGAGGGGTTTTAACAAAATCCATTGCTTTAGCCAGTAAAACTTACAGTTTGCCTTCCAAGCCAGGAAAAAATTGGATTCTCCCATCTTAATGAAGGAAAAAGCATTACTGTTTCTTTATTTCTTTCATAAAACCAGTGCAAATATGTGTATCACTGTATCACCTGGTTTTAAAAAACCCTTAATGATGTGTATAATGGAAACACAGCTGTATAACCCCAGAAACCCCTTTTAGCTGGCTAATCAACTAAGATAGCTAAAACTAGAGAGTTAACTAAAAACTGCATTGTTTCCTTTCATGCTGCAGGGACTCTCCTGGGAGACAATCATGGGGTTTTTTTCTCTGGACCCAGAGCAGCCAGCACAACAAACTTTGGTTTCCCAAGTAGGAAATACCTAAAACCACACAAGGGATTCCACCATTAAACTGAAGACACTGCAATACAGCCTATGCTGTGTTTCTGTGAAGGTGGCCTCTCTTTTAGGATCACCAGTACCAGCATCACCCTTGTTTTCTTTTCATCTGTCAGAAGAACATTTCGGTCTTTCATCACTTCCTTTTAAGATCTCTTTGGTCAGTTTCCTTTGGTCGTAAATTTTTCGTGTTGTAACAGATAAAGACCTCTATTTTAGGCACTTCCGACTTCAGTGTCCTCTTAGGACTTTGGTTAGCAGAGCTTTGGGATTCATTATTGCTAGATTTTAAAGCATGTACATTTTAAACATCCTCCAAATAGGTCTAAACCACAGGGCTGGTTTGAGGCATTGCTTTATAACTTGGTGGGGAAAAAGGAAAAATACTACTTAAAGAACTTTTTTCTCAACAGTGTCTCATGCTTTTGCCCTGCCTGGCCTAGGAAATGGGAATGTAGTTCAGGCAGGCTCAAACAGCCTGGTTCAGCTACATTTATCCATCATCCTCAGCATTAACCAGCCCACTATGTACTTCTGGAGACTGTTAGTAAGTGTTTAAGGAGAAGAGAGAGGGTAAAACACAGAGAAATAACTGACACTGACCCTTTTCAACTTGT
>NW_005056725.1:0-855 GCF_000277835.1 Geospiza fortis
GGTAGCCTGAAAATCAGGATTGGAAAAAGCCTGTTCTCCAAGGAGAACGTCCACCCCCATATAAAACCTAGGATCTCCCCGAGGCAAAAGCCTGTTGCCTGCTGCAACCCTTTCAACGGCCTGCCTCCAGTTGTCCCAAAAAAACCCAAATTGCACAGGCTGGAACAGTGCCTGAGCTATATATATAATATCAAATGGAGCAAGCTGGTCTGTGTTTAGCACTCTGAGAACCTGCATAACTTGTACAAAGCCAAGGCCATATTTCACAACCTTCTCTTGCAAATCTTGGACCACCTACCAGGCAATCACATCATGCCTGTCAGCGTGTCCTGAATTTGGGACAGCTTTATACACGGGAAAAGCTTGAACCTCTCCTTGTGGCAGAACATGGTCTCCCTGAACTACCTGTGTCTCCTCCACAGATGCTGGATGAACTGTTTGACCAACATCTGTGGCCCCTTCCCCCGGATCTAGTGTGGTGTCAGCTCCCCACTGTGGCATTCCCACCCTGTCCAACAGGTCCCAATCCCGAGCTTCTGATGCTCATGTCTTAACTGCATCCCAAAAGCTGGGAAGGTTCTTGGGGCTCACGGTCACCCGACAGGGGGACAAAGTCCAGAGATTACGCAGAGATGATGACGCTGCCTGTCAGTGCCAGCATTCTGCCGCCAGGGCATGTCCCCACGGGGCAGCTGGACGTTGGCATTCGTCGCTGTCACTGTCCCCATCCAGGGATGGGGAGGACAGCCTGCAGGCAGCAGGGGGTGGTGGGTTGGCCAGAGGCTCCGAAGTTGAAGGACTGACTGCGGACCGCTAAGCTGAGGGGCTGGTTACCAACCCAGCCACATGGGGGCT
>NW_005056725.1:957-2303 GCF_000277835.1 Geospiza fortis
CCGTGGTGGGCTGCAATGGCAAAGCTGCAAAAGACATTAAGTCAACCAAGTCAGCCACCATACAGGGAGGAGGAGAAGGCAGTTGTTCTGCAACCAAAGGTAGGGGGATGTAAGAGACAATCTGAAGGTTCCCTCATTTGCCTCAAGACCGTCACAAGGTCAGAGACTAAGACCCTGAAGATTCTGACAAGAATTCTGGCCTGGTTGAGGTAGATGCTTGTCAAAAGATTGTTTGCAGGAGTGCTTGCTGTGCAGCCATGGTCCACTGCTTCGAGCAGGGACTGGCAATTAGCGGCTTGTTCTGTAGGCTTACACCTGCTTCATGATACCCACACATCACAATAGCCCATTAATTTCCCCACCTCTTGGCCAGAGAACTTTGGTGATCCCCCAAGGAAGATCCCTCATCTGCCTCACAACCGCCGTCTAGGATGGAAATTGAAGCCCCCTCCCAAGGACTGAGACCCTTAAAATTCTAACACAGGGGCCCTGGCCTGACTGAAGCAGGATGTCTGCCAAGTGTTGCCTGCAGGTATGTTCACTGGACCAAGACTGGTTTCCCATGGGAAACAGTCCTGAAACAATGGGCCCTGCTCACTGCTGGGACTGGTTTGTCCTGTTCGGAACTGGACTGTCTGTACTTGTTCTCAGCGGACTTATTCTCCACTGTCCTGTACCCATTCCCTCGACTATAAAAGACCTCTGAGTTAACCAAAGACTTTGAGATTCTCCCTGATGTGACAAGACGAATCTATTGGCGAAGCCATGAGGATTTCATCTCTCCACTGATAGCTATTTTCCCCCTTCTTTTTCTTTCTCTCTCTCTCTCCTTTATCTCCTTTCTAATCCTTCTATCGCATTTGCTGTGGGCACTCAATAAAAAGTGCATTTGGTTTGATTAATACTGAAAGTCCCCTGCTGTGTGTCTTTTGCACTCTGAGATCGGTAAAACAAACCATCATGACCCCCACTTGTACTAGTGGATCATGACAGGGGGCGAAAGGGAACACAACTCTTGTTGTGTGATTTACCATTCAGAGAGATGGCGCTGATGCGGCGGTCACAGTGGCTGTTGTCTGCACAGGCGCCATGGAAAAGGAGGGGGAAGACGGCTGGGGGTGTGACGTTGGCTGGAACAAACATCCGCCAGGAGGCGCTGACAATGGACATGACCAGTACAGCTGCGCAGGCTCTGTGGTTGAGGACAAGGGAGCTGACGGAGCAACCACTGTGGTTGTGACGACTGCCAACGGCGGAGATAGCTCTGCCCTCACCCACAATGTGGAGGGGGAACTTGAGTCGGGAACAGCAGTTCTTGCTGGCCGTGAAAGAGTTGGTCTCCGACT
>NW_005056725.1:2464-3059 GCF_000277835.1 Geospiza fortis
CAACCCGTCAGCGGTGGCAGCAATAGTTTCGGCACCGCCAGTGGGGATGAAGGGGCCGAAAGCAGTGCAAACAGGGAGAAGCTATCCCCCAGGCGTGGCTGAGATGTGGCTATCACTCTCCATGGTGTTGGGTTTGCTGGACGAGGACGGGTTGGCCTCACAGAGTCCTAGGGACAAGGATATGTGGGCGGAACATAATCTCCAGACAAGAGATAGGTTCCGCGGGGAGTCCCCACACCCCCCGCCAGTCAGCGCGGAGCTGGAAAAAAGCTGTCAGCTGCCCGGTCTGGCGATCCTCCCCCTGGGGTGTTGGCGCCCCCAAAGGCAAAATCTTCACCCTCCGAGGCCCCCACTTCTGATTCGCTGTCCCCCTGGGTGTGGGTTCGCAAGACACGGGACAGGAGTCCCCATACCAGCATAGGATGAGGCATGGTGGAATCCCCTTTAGAAATTCCTTCCAAGAGCCGGTGGCCCTATGCCTCCCACAAGTGCGGACTAAAAGCGGTGTCCACATCCACCGGAAAGTCATGAGATTTGGCCCAGGCTCAGGCTAACAGAGCGCAGAGACAGAGACTCCCATTAAGGAAATCATGTC
>NW_005056726.1:0-3057 GCF_000277835.1 Geospiza fortis
AAAAAAAAAAAATCCATAATGATCTACAAACCTGAACTCCGACATTCAAAGCAACCTTCTGTGTAGGTGGTCATAGCATTCTGTTTGTGCTCAAACCTGCAGATTTCACCACAAAGGTTTCAGAGAAACCAGAGTTCAGGCTGATGTAAGTGCTTCTTTCCCCTTAATGGTTGGTCATCACACCTGATCACCACATTTTTATTCTGAGTTATATTTCATGAGTATGACATGCAATGTGGGCAGAAAAAACTGCAGTATGTTTAATCAGTTTTCTTTCTCTTGAGCACATGAGACAAAGGGAGGTGTGAGGAGGATGTGGCCTGAGCTGGCTAGTCTGTACTATCTAGCATGTGTGGAAAGTGATTTAAGATCAATAGGTCACACTTCACTTTGAAGTTCAGATACTGCACGTCTTTTTGAAAACATGATCCTGAAATGTGCTGAGCACCCTGGCTGAAGGCCAGGAAAACACATAAACACATGCTTAACTCTAATCATAGGACTAGGCCCCTTGTGTTAAAGTTGACATGTGCTGAAGTGCTGGTCTGGACTAGTGCCAGAAGGTTCAGCATCCTTCAGGACTGATTCCTCAGCCAATAAACTAAGGGCTGCAGCTTAACAGTAAGCCTAGGATTCTGTTTACATTTCCTGCTTGCATTTTAAAAATAAACCAGTGATTGTTATATACATAGAGTCCTTGCTTCTTTGAGAAAATTGGCATAAATGGAAGGACAAAAGTTCATTTTAACAGTTGCAAGCAATGAACAGGATGTTCACTTCATTTGGCTGTGTGCAAATCACCTCTTTCCCAAACAATCTCCTAATGACCTGCTAGCACAAAGCTATTCAATGTCCAACAGAAGTCTTGAGCTGGCTTTTGCAATGGTCTCAGGTGTCAGTGCACTCTTCCTGAACTTCCACAGCAGAATTTAAGTTCATTCTCACTGCTAAGTAGGCAGTTTTGTCATTTGAAAATGGCCAAGTTTTCTTCTGATCGTTTCTGGCAGATGCAGAAGGTAAGAACTAACACTGAGGCTTACAAAAATTGGAGTTTCTAATGAGCTGAAATCCACTCCAGCCTAGAAAGAGTTTCTATCTTTAAACTGTGAACACAGATGGTAGAGGTGGGGTGCATAGTTATTAAATAAACTTTCAATAAAGGTAGAAGACATTTCTGCAGGTGACTGTGCAATATCAACACAGATACAAACCTCCACGATTTTATCTCCAAGCTCTCATCCTCCCTACAATCTTTCTTTCACCATCAAGCAGAAGGATTGCTGCAAAGTTCAAATTAAACATACCTCAATGTCCAACTAAATAAAAACTTCTACAAATCTCTAATATGCTTACAGATTATGCTGGTTTCTCCCTGCTACATACAAAAGATTGGCTAAAATTTACATTGGTTTGTAAGAGTGTAGGAAACCTATTCTTGAATGTTTTTTTTCTAAATAATTGGAAACTAAATCAAACAAGTTAAAAAAGCTGTGTTATTGAATAATTTCTAAAGTTTAGCAAATTTAAAATTGTCTAATTGTTTTAGTTCAATAAATTTTCTGGCACTAAATACACTGGAGAATTATGAAAAAAAGCTATTCTAACTGACAGTAGGAATTATCTAATTCCATGTAAAATCTGTTCTTGCAAGATGTCTATCTGTCAAACTCAATTTCACAAACATTAGAGTCCTTGAGACCATTAGGAACTTATCAGACAGAACCAAAAGAACTTCCAGATGTTACTGATCCAATTTTCATGAATATGAGAATGAGAAATTGTTGCCTTAGTGGTAATGCATCCCTTTCCACAATTTCCAAACAGTATGAAAAGAATGATTCTTTACTAGTGAATGTATTTTCTTTCTAAAACTTTATGGATGTTCTAGCCAAGCATTTGATTTTCGTTTGTCAGAACTTAGTTATTAGCAAATAATAGTAAAACCAGTAAATATTTTCTTGTGTCTGAGACATTAAGCTCACTCTCAGAGGTTCAAATGTAGTTCAGAAGTCATGTTTTGTTTCTCATTCTTCAGATGCATAATGGGAATTCCCTTTCCTAGCTTAATGTATTTTTCAATAGGTGTCTGGTACCCAAACCTTTTGGTAGAAAGTGGTTGAAGCAGATGACTTACAAAGTCCATTCCAGGCACATACTTATCTGTAGACTGTAAATTCTTGAGGGTACCCCTAATATTAGCACCTTAATTGTTAGCACCTTATCATATTTAGGCTTTTCACTCTCAGGCCCAATTGGAATAAAATTATTGGATAACGTGGGTTTAATCCATTCACCCCACAGTGATAGAAAATGACATCACCTTGCAGTTAATTCAGAGGCAGAACCCTAAGGAATAGATGGTGCTTTTGTGTCTTCTGCCATCAGTTTTGCCCCTTTGTACTGTGACTCTGTGGTAGAGCCTGAAAAACACACATTGTGTGACTGCACTTGGAACTTCTCCGGTGTTACCAAGCTTCACATGTAGAAGCACCACTGATTACTTTGTCCTGGTATTGTTTTTTGGGGGAAGGGGAGCAGGCTGAATCAAAGATGGAATTTCTAAATTTATACAGATTAACTTGATCTGATTGTGTGAAGGAAGTTATTTTAGAGCATTTCCTTTATTTTTCTTAAAAGAGTAGCCTAAAAGGATCTTTTACAGGGATCTTTTTCATATTCTGGTTTTGTTTAGCTATCATCTGCTGTCAAAGGTGTTCAAACAGACCTGAACGATGAGTTGTGGCACTGTGGTAAACTGCCTCCTTTGGAAGATTTTTAGAAACCCTTCTTTGAAGGTTTGGCCTTTAGCCTATGAAGGTCAAAACACATTTGGGAGCTTATATTATTTGTCACCAGAGAGAGGCAAGGGTAAACCTAGAAGCACATTTCTCTTCAGAACCCACATGACTAAAATTAAAATAGTATGTCTGGTATGTATACAGAAAAAAACCCACTGGATTTTCTTCTGTACTCTCAAATAGATCCAGTAGGTAATTAATCAAAAATAACATATATCACGTGTGTAAAATAATTGTATAAATGTGTGTATATATATAT
>NW_005056727.1:0-3056 GCF_000277835.1 Geospiza fortis
TTCTTGGCACAGGGAGGCTCTGAGGTCTCAGACCTTCAAACAAAAGCCCCAAGTTGTGCGGGCACGTTTCCTGAATCACTTCACTCTGTTATTAGGGCTTTCAGCTGAGAAGGGGAGAAACCTGGACTGTTCAATTGGCAATTTAATTATTTTATACAAATGGGAACATCTTTAAAAGTTTGAGTCTGGGAGAGGCTTTGAGAGCTTTGTTTGGACTTTTTTTTTGGGAAAAGCAAGTTCAAGTCCCATCAAGCAGAGGAAAATCACTCATGGGAGTCTCCCATGTCCCACATGGATACTTTATAGATCTGAGCATGGGGAGGAGTGAGGGAAGCCCAGATTACTGCTTTCTCCAGCTCTTCAGTGGACAGAAATTATTAACTCTTCTTGTGCATCACAGACCAAGTCCAATCTTTGAGCCTCCAGGCATAACAGACACCTCCTGCCCTTGCAGAAGTAACTTCCAAAGGCAATGGCAGAGGCTTCTCTGAGGTGGTGAGTGTGATCAGGGCTCCATTGAGCTTCCCCTGTGGTCAGTGGCCAGAGATGGGCTTCTCCAGAAGGCAAATACAACCATTGAAGGTGCAAATTTCCCTCCAGAGGAATGTGTCTCTTCTTACTGAAGGAAGAGGGACTCCTGGCCACCAGAGTGCAAAGAACATTATCTGGTGCTGAAAAAAAAGATGAATCAAATGGTTTTGGTTGGAAGTGAGCAATCTGGGCACCAAATCTCAGTACTTCCTCTACCCTTCCCCTCATGAAATTCATTAATATGACCCTGTATGATTCCTAGTGCAGTGTGTGGATGTTTGGTTTTCCTGCCTAAAGATTCACACGCTGACCTGTAACTGGTCAGAGGAGAGCATTAACATATGTAAAGGATTGAGCCAAGCTCTTGGAAGCCAATGGGAAAGAAAACAAACCAATATGCTGACATAGCGCTTTAATAAGGAGTAATCAAGAAAAAGAGCAATGTTAACATGGCTTGAACAATACATGAATTATGTAATGCTGACACTGAAATGTCTGGAAAATGGTGGGAGGAATCCCTTTTCCTCAGAGTTCAGAAGATGGTGTTCTGGACTAGCTGGGAGGGGCAGCCTGCCAGGACAGGACAGGACAGCAGAACCTTTCCAAGTCTGATGAGTAATTAGTTTTCACCACTTTAACAAAGAAAGATTTCAGCATGTAGGTACAAGGATGGAACAACCTGAGGAGATAAAAGCAGAAGACCAGCATGAACAGTAAAAACAGGCCAGTCTGAGTCAGTTTGTTATGGCTGATGTACCTGAGATCAACCAAAGGTGATTTGGAGATTCCTTAGGTAATCTCATGCAGGAAACCTAGCTGATGGCTGTGCTCTGGTTTTGTGCAAGTAGTATTTGATAATCATAGCTGCATTGGGAGGAGAAATACATTAAAAATAATTTTGCTTTGTTCAACTCAGTCTAGAACAACAATGTAAATTGCGAGGTTCCTCAGGGGAGAAGTTTTTAAAGCAAATTTACTGAGCACAGCTCACATCCATTGGTTCCCCTACATCCCCAAGAGATCCAGGGTCAGCAACTCAGGCTCCTCACCAGCAGTTCTTGCCAGGGACCAACATGTGACCAGGGGTGCAAGGAGAGCAAAGGCATCTCAGTCATCAGTGACTGGGCGACAGTCCCTCCATCAGGAACCAGAGCAAACCCACTGAGTTGCTGGAAAGAATCTCACCCACTTCAGTGATCTTTGGATCCCATCCCAAAGGGAAAAGCAATTTCCATCACAGAAATATGCCTGCCACCGAGCTCATTTATTGCTCCTTTGTTAAATGTGCTGTAAAGACTCACATAATAAAGTTCCAGAAATCATCCAGTATCAACAGGTTTCAGCTGGAGTGATTAACCAAAGCACAGGAACTTGGAGAGCAAGTGTATTAATGTCTCCTGGCCACTAAATCTTTCTTGCCAAGAAATAAAAGAGCCAAAAAAAGATAAATAATTAGGAAGTCAGAACAATGACTCCAAATCCCAGAAGGGGTTCACTAATTGTTTACAGAAGATAGACTGCAATGAAGGGATGATTAGAAATATGTCAGCTGCAGGACTTCGATAGCAGCAGCAAATCTCTCTTGGCAGGGGGAGGAATAGATTACAGAGAGGAACAACAACAGCAGTCCAGCAGGCAGAGGGCAAAACCCACAGTCTCACAGAGTTTGCAGCCCTGCAAACATCTACTACAGGGGTCTAGATGTAAGATGGCATTAGACATATGCCTGAAATTTTGCATAATGAGAAACAAATTAAAAAGAATTGGACACATTGTGGAGCCATGGTGTTGCCTTTCAAGCCAGCTGGGACCATCCATGCAGCTGATGAAGCACGGACTCTCCTTGGGAGCAGCATTGCACACAGCTGCTGCTGCTGGAGCAATTCTGGGCAGCAGAGATCCAGGTCAGCTTGTGCCAGTGCAGCCCTGGCAAATGAAAGCAAATTCTGGACCTTCTTGGTGGCTTTCATATCAAAGGGCAGGGGGCAAACACAACACCTGGAGTGCTTTGATTGGTGTCACCTGTGACTACCTACACAGTAAAGTCAAATTTTCCAATAATTTTCACACATTTGGGCCAGTGTAATACATCCACAGTGATGCTCCACAGTCCCTCCTCCTGCCTGGCTGCAGCCCACTGGTCTATTACCATATGTTACTATATAGAGCTTTGCAGACCACTGCAAACTAAGCACAGGACAAGCTTACAGAAGCAGGAGGAGGATGCAGGGCCACTTTACCTATCCAAAAAGTCAAGACCAACCAGCAGCAGTCTTGTCACATGTGTTCCTCTGCCTGTTGCACCTCCCCACCCCAGCTGTGCCAGGCACCATGTACAGAAGCTCAAGGCATCTATCAGAAGCACAGCCAAGCAAACACACACAAACATCCCCATGCCAAGAGGCTGATAATGTTTTTTCTCTCTCTTCCATGCCTTCCAGATCCAATTGGCTCTGTTTCCACGAGACTTTCTATTTTTCATCACTGCGAACCCTGCCCAAAGCCTGTTAAACTATTTCCATACA
>NW_005056728.1:0-3055 GCF_000277835.1 Geospiza fortis
CCCCCATTCTCCAGATCATAAATGAAGTTGTTAAAACAGGACTAGACCCCCCCTGGCACACACCAGGAATTACTGGCCTCCAAAGACACTTTGTGCCACTGATCACCGCCCTCTGGGCCCTACTGTTCACACAGTTTTCAATCCACCTGCCTGCCTGCTCATCCAGCCCATCAGCTTCTCTCCATGGATCCTAAGGGACACAGTGACAAAAGCCTTTCTGAAGTCCAGGTAGGCAATGCACTGCTCTCACCTCAACTGCCCAAGCCAGTGATTTCATCACAGAACGTTGTCAGATTGGTCAAACATGGCTTCCCCTGAGTGAATCTTTGCTGAATACTCTAAATCACATTTTTGTCCCTTTTGTGCCTGTTAACAGCTTCCAGGATTATTTGTCCCATCACCTTCTCAGGGATAAAGGTAAGGCTGACTGGCCTGTAGTTTTCTGGGTGCTCCTTCCTATCTTTTCTGAATACAGCAGACACATTTGCTTTCTTTCAGTCTCCAGACACCTCTACCAATGAACTAATGATCATTCAAAGAGGATCAAAAGCAGCCCCACAGACACCAGTCAGCTCCTTCAGCACTTCTGAGTTAATCCCATCATCAGCTATGGAGTTACATATGTCCAGTTTGCCTGAGTGTTCTCTAACTTGATCTTCTTCCACCAAAGGTATGTCTTCCTTGCTTCAGAATTTCCCCTGGTCTCCATGGCCTGGGATTGCCAACCAAGGACATTAAATAACTCAACATTCTCCATGCCCTGTGTCACCAGAGTCCCTGTCCCACTGAGCAGCTCCACTGACCTCAGTATCCACACAGTTATGTAATTATTCATGAGGAAAGATGCTAGGTCTTAGTGTCTAGGTCTACTGAGATACATCCTAGCAGTGCCCATCTCTGGGTGAAATCTTACAGTGTCATGTCCCTGAAGGGAATGAAATTATGAATTCTACAATTTTGTAACATTTCCCTGAGAATCACCTCAAGGATAATTTTTTAGTGGCCTGCCTATGAATATGTTCAAAAGGTGTTTCCTAGATAGCTGCAAAGCCGTGCAAATAAGCACATAACCGTTTTGTATCAAGAGGTCTTGACACACAGGAAGCAAAAACCTGAAACAACACAAAACAAAACCAACAACAAGAAAGAAAACAACCCAAAATCCCATCTCTGCTTCTCTATCACCAGAGAAGATTTTTGAAAATTTCTTTTGACGTTTCTGAAAACATCAAAACGTTTTCCTGTTCTTTATAGATGTTCTGAAAGAATTAAAGCTTTACCTTCATGCTTTTCATATTCTGCTTGGATTTTTGCAAACAGAGCTTCCAGTTTCTTTTGCTGATCCTCTGCGTGCTTGGCAGCTTCCCTTTCTTCAGCTCGGCTGTTCCGAAAAATGTAAGAACCAGCTGACGTCTTTTCCATCCACTGAAATAAAAAGATTAAAACTAAACCCAGACTTTTAAAAATTATTTTTAACATTATCTAGCTTCTCTTTCACACTCACTGTTAACCAAAAAATGCTTTAAACATGAACAGGCAACAGACCTTAAGTTCTTCCGGTATAACAGATAAAAGGCAAAACCCCACAGCACTGGTTGGTAACTTGTCAAAAACAAGCAGAATAGAGCAGTATCCAAAACCAGATAATTTAACAGCTGAAGACAACATAGCTTCAAGTAGTCAGTATCAATGTTGTAATTTAGATGATGAATGGATCCCACTGGTATATACATTAAAATACAAACCATCAAACTCAATGCTAAAAAATACACCAGACTGCATTCTACTCAACTTGTCTTTCCACATCAGCTGTACTGTCTGTTTTAACACTCTGGGTTAGGTGCTGTAAAAGAACTATGACGTAGTTCTGCAGATGCTCCTAAACCTTTTCTGCCTGAGATGATTCCATAGCCTTGTCCACAATCCTGCCAGAACTGGCTTGCCTGATTTGAAGAGGCCAGTGAGCTAAACAAGGAGATCCACAGCTGCTGAAGGTGGTCCCTTTCCTTCCAATCCCATTTTCTGCACAGTTCTGTCTTCTCCCTTGCATTGGCTCTAGCACATATCTGACCTCAGCAGACTGTGTCAGTTTGGTAATTCAATAGACAGCAGTTCATTGTGTGTTCTTAATATTATTATTAGTTACTTTTTCCTAGTTTAATGAATTAAGCTATCTAAGTAACAGGACCAGGTGAGCTCCAGGTTTAGAACAGAGAAGCAGCAGGAGTGTATAGTGAAAGCAAGGTAAGGAAAGGTTGCAGGACCAACACTTATGAGGCAGTGAATTGTTGAAATAGGCTCTGCCTACCTCATTAATTGCACACCATGTATCTCCTGCATTACTCAGTTTGACACCTTTAATTAAGGCTACTGTGATTCCTATGCTCCTTGACTCTTGAGGTAAAAGGAGACAGACAGCCCAAATCTGCCTATAATTTTGGTATGTTTGAGCAAGAGTCTCAGTGTTTAAAGCAGAAAAAAGTGCATCAATCTCTTGACATAGCCAGATATGAAAAAGCACTTTCCTCCCCAGCCTGGAAACCATTTACTGTGATGCAGTTACAGATTACAGTCCCCTTTCTGAGACCTAAATAAAGGTTTGTTCTACCAGGCAGCTCACATAATTAGTGCTGCAATTTCCTCCATTAAAGTAATGACCTAAATAGCAAAGTAATGATCCAAACCAAATGTTGCTAGTACCTTTGCAGAATTCATTCTACATCCACCAACTATAAAATAATACCTTAGAAAGAAGGCAATGAAAAAACAATCTTAGATATACATGCCAAGTATAACCTGCTCTGAGGAAAGCTAATAAAATATGAAAGTTGTGTCCTGGTTAAACTGCTTACATTAAAAAGATTGATTACTAACAGAAATATTGTTTCTTTTTGTGTCTGGTATTGTTATAAAACCAAGCAGTTGCAGTGAAGTCTGACTGCAGTATTTAAAATGTCTAGATATCAAGTGGTATTTAAAAGATTTTAAATCTATTTTACACCATAATTACACACTGTATTTTCACTAATATAGAACTTACACAATACAGTCAGCT
>NW_005056729.1:0-3054 GCF_000277835.1 Geospiza fortis
AAAGTCTGGAGTCACTGTAACAGGGATCACTGAAGCTTTCCCAGGCTCTATCAGTATTAGCAATATGAGGACTCCGAGAGGACTTTTCTGGTAACAGAAAAAATCTGGAAATTCATACATGGTATTTATTGTCCAGAACAAGTGTATGCTGGGATGGGTATGAGCTTCATAAGAGACAGCCAATGCTAGATTTTAGAAAGAAGATTGTTTTATCTATTGTATCAAATTAATAATGTCAAGCTTATTCTTCCTACATCTGCATGATGGAGATTGCCCATAATTCGTGACGATGGGCTAGATCTCCATCTGAGTGGTCTTCATTGGCTCTGTTAGGAGGACTGAATGAGGAAGGTTACTTGTGCAAGGAGCTGGGGGATCGAGCAGAGGGGCGTGGGTGAAGTGGCAGCAAATGACCCTCAGCAGAAAGGCCCAGGAAATGAGTTGGTGGCTTAGACAGCTGGACTCAAGAGAAGATGAGACTGAGTGGAGCCATGTACAAAGGTAAGGATCTGGGTCTGGTCTGGAAAATAAGTCAGTTCCTGAAGTCAGCAAAGGGGAAAAGCATGTCTGCAAGTCTAGGAAGAAAAAGGAAGAACAATTTTCTTTCAACAAAACTCAAATTTTGAAAGGTGTGATGACGGGCAGAAATACTTCAACTCCAATTAGTTTAAAGTCAATTAAAAAAGAGTTCTGCAGCAAAATTTAAAGACTGTTAAATTTTTTTTGGTTTCAATAGAAGAGCTAGAGAAAAGGTGGGCAGTAATTAATGGAAATTGCAAGTAAGAGCCCAGGAAATCAAATGTTAACAGCCTCCACAATGAAACAAAATAAGTAAATCATAATTATCATTATTACAATGAGTATCAGGGGAATTAATAATCATTAGTTAATTGTCAATAGTGCCAGCCTTTCTCCTAGTGTATTTGCATGTTTTCCACCTCTTACTTTGTCTCATTAGTTTGAAGTGATGCTATCAACTTGAAATTCAAACCTTTAAAAAATATTTAAAAGCCATTGCTCTTTCCATTCTCCCAATTATGACTTTGAAGTTTACTGGTATTTACAAAATATTTTTTCTTCCTCAAGTACAAAAATTGCAAAAGGAAAACAAACCACTGTGGAACAGTGACAGTCATTAAAAACGATGATACCAAAGATTAGTAAGCAAACTGGAAAATCTAGTCTCTTTCAGGACTCAAAATCTAGAGACCCCAAATGAATACACTACCTGATCAGAGCTGTTCTTTGTGATAAATGTGATGTGGAATTGCAGACAAGAATCAGAGCTTCAGCTATGTCTCTCTCATGTTTCTTAAGAGATCTTGCACTTTACAGAAAAAATTATCTGAGTTTCTTATCAGTGGGGAATAGACCCTGGATAAATGCAGGGATTGCTGAAGAATATATCTTGTGTTGAATTTAAAGTGAAAATTGAACCTTCCTAAGATTATGTTATGATTCTAGGGAGTGCTGTTACTGGTGATATTTGAACCACTGTTATTTCTCCTATTAGGGGTAGACCCATCACATCCAACTCAGACACAATTTGGCTGATACTCTACACAATATCCTGTCTGTTATTTGTGTCTGTCATCCTTTACACCTGGTCACAGTTTTCATTATTTGTGCTGTTATAATATCCTCTACATACTTTACTACTTTGTGAAGACCAAATAAACTTTTTTGAAGCTTTATTCAATTTTCTAAGACCACTCTAGTGTGGAGGAATAGCTGTGGGTAAGTCCATACTCCAGGCAGTCCAAGGTTAAAGACCCCACAGATTCAATTTGTATACTGCATTAAATGTTTACAAGGCCCGTTGAAAGTATTGTAAGACTTGAGGCTAGAGGTTGCATCCTTTTATTAAATTAGCTACTCAGGCTTGGAAAAAAACGATATTGATCTGTCTAATAAAAGATAGATCCCACAGTACTCCCGTAGTAGTTTTTATTAGGAAGCGGTGGGAAGTTTCCAGTGTCGTTGGGACTGAAACGAGCACAGTCATGGCAATACCAGGATCTGTCTGTCCATTCTGTCTGTCCCCTTGCTGGTCAGAAAAAGCACTCAACTCCTGACCCTCACAACACAGCCAGGACAGCAAACACAGGGCTTCTGGACACATCCTTCAGACCGCAGAGTCTACATATGTACAAACACATTTATACTCTGCTCTCTGCAGAGGAGTACCCTGAAAACTGGTATGTGCTGAACCTGTGGCTCTGTGAAAATCCTCTTTGTCATTGACCTTTATAATCCTGAGACTCTCTTGTATGGCTCCCAGGCTGCCACATTAGCTCACACTGGCCCCACAGTGCAAAGGGACTGGAACACCTGGAAGGAATTAGGCAAAGTATTAAGTGCAGGATTCAACCAAATGCCTTACATCTGGCCTGCAGAAAGCATAGGGATTCCCCGTGGCTGTACCAGCTGGTCACTCTAACCCCAGTGTGAAACAGCTTAGAAGGTGCTCAGCCCTGTGCTGTGCCCGGCCCTTGGCTCTCTCTAAGGTTAGGAGCTGCTTTTCCTGGAGGAGCAGAATTCTTGCCTCATCTCCAATTCCCAACTGAAGTCTCTGGGCCTCTCATTCACTGGACTCTTATAAATAACACCCTGAATCTCAAGGGCTTTTGCATTTCTGAAGCCCTGATGTTCTTCATTTCCTCTGTGACTGGGAGGGTGGCTGGCTGTCCTCTAGGTCATAACAGGCTGTCACTTCCACTTAGATGCCACAGAAGATGGACTGCTGGATCATGAGTGCCGGGATGCAGAGCTGCCGAAAGGCCTGCTCCAGGGTCCCTTCGGATTGTAAAGCAGCTGCATAACCCACTGTTGTTTTTGATGAATTAAACACTTACACAAGTTTGTTTTGTAAACTGAGAGCTTCAAAAGTGTCAGAGTTTGGTTCAGCTGTAAAAGGCCCAAGGGCTGTTTATCAGAGCCGCTGTCAGAGGTGTTGTGTCAAACCCTGCTTCCAGGTGACAACAGGCAGCTTGGGAGCCTGCTGCACCCTGGCTATGGGAAACACTGACCTGATTAAATCTGTCTGTCTGTCTG
>NW_005056730.1:0-3054 GCF_000277835.1 Geospiza fortis
TCCCTCCCAACTCAGCACATTCTGTGACTCTGATATGTAGGGTTGTTTCCCAACCATGCTGGTCAGGGAGGGCTAGGCCATCACAATATTTACCAAGTATGTATAAAACAGCACATACTTATAAGGAGAAACCATCCTGTATTTCATCTCTTGTTCTTTTGGACTCTGGATTTCCTAACCACACTATTCTTAGCTGACTCATAAGCCTGCTTATCTATCAAAAGCAACAAAAAGAGTCAGGAAATCTAGTTGTTAGAGCAATTAGACCATACTCATGACAGTCAGAAACCTAACATCAAATATATGATAATCAAAACAGCTTATTCTGGAAGGAAGTACTAATAACTCAGCTTTCTTTGCTTCTCTTCCATTACATGTCATTCTTACCACTTTTGCATCAATGGCCACCTGAGCAAAGCCCTTCCGATCGCTCCACAACATATTGTACGTTTCATCACTGAAGAGAGCTTCCCGAAGTCCTCCTGGGGCAATGGCTAACAGATGGCCCTCCTCCAGAGTCCTGACACAAGCTTCTTTTGGTCCGTGTATAATTCCAAGTACATCAAGTAGTATTCTGAAACCTGCAGGGTTAAGATAACATTAATTCTGGAAATGTTAATTCAGACTACCAGTGAGTACAGATTCCCAGCACAGAACACTATGATTAAAACTTAATTGTCTAATAAGCTGTGGCCCACAGCCCCCAAGAGGGACTGAAGCATTAAGTCTAACTTACAGATTTTGGACTGCAAAGTTGAAGATTTAGGGGTTTCAGTGGCTTTTTGCCATAGTTAAGTCAGGTGCTATCCCACAGTCAGGACTAAACTGAAAAAGAACTGTCAAGCACTCTGTGATATCTTTCATATGTCCCTTCAAAGGAGTTGTTTGACTCAAGGACACTGCCTCCTTGCCCAAGCTCTACTGTTCAAACATAGCACAGTCCAAATAGAGAGCAACAAGAAGCAAAACCAGGAAAGTTAGGACTCTATTTTGTGAACGTCAGCAAAGAACAGTAGTGCATAAGGAGAAGAATGACAAAGAAAATGCATAATTCTCTGCATTATGGATCACTGCAGCAGTTGACTCTGGTTCAGTCTGTGAGTACCTGGATGGCATTCCATATAGAGAAGCATCTGGTAAGCCTCAACTGGATACACTCACCTTCTCTTAGTATTGTAACTGAAGTCTTTTACCTAATGTTACATAAACTCCTCATATCACCTTGAATTTGATATGTCATTCGGACTGTACCCTTCAAGAAACAGTAGAACATCAAAAATTTGCTACAAGCATCAAAAGGAACACATCTGATCAATTTAGACAAATAGCCTAATAGTAAAGGACATAACTACCACAGACCTCTGTTTGCAGGAAATAAGTCCTGTTAGGTTGGTTCAATAGATTTTAAACTTATACAGTATTTATGAGTAGTGCATACCAAAATGGTAACTTGGGATGACTGGTCAGTAAGGAAAACATCATTTCTCTTTCTTGAAATTTCCCACTGAAGCAAACAACCTTATCAGCCACAGACAAGGGCAAAGAACTGATCTAGTCAAGTTTGCCTCTTAATAACAAATGAATAGCTGTGACTATAAACACACATTTGCTATATACACACACATGCTAAAGGAGAGCCCAAACAAAGGTAAGAAGACAGAGGTCTGTCTTCTCTTCCAGCTTGCATAAACTAAGGGCTTGGGAAGAAAAGCATGAAGCAACACATTATTAGTTTATTCTTAACTAAACTCTGATCTCTAGTCTTTTTAACTGGTGTGAGTATACTCATCTCCATACCCAATCAGGATCTGTCCATATACATGGCCACAGAACACAAGATGCATTACACCTGTCTCATATTTTGCTGTGCCTGCCTCACACACTGCTGATGACACTCAGTCTTCATCCAAAAGCATTTGCATGGAAGAACACCTGGAATTGAAAGTAATTTCTTTCAGGTGCTTTTTTAGGGGGGGATTTTCAATAGCTGATTTTTAAGATGCTTGACATTCTCAAACTAATTAAAGCTCTCTGGAATTACCTGGCCGTAAAAAGCTGCCTGTGTCCAAGTCCTTTCTGACAGTGAGCTCAGGAGACAGACAAAACAGTAATGAAAATGGTTGAGATGAGCAGGAAAAGAGACTCCAAGGAAGCAAGGACGGTGACAACACCGTTTCTGCATTGGATACACTGAGGAAGGGGTGAGAGGGAGAGTGTGTGTGACAAAGCAAACACCATGAGTTTGTCCAGTTCATTTATCAGTAAAAAAAGGAACAGAATATTGTCAGAATACAGACAAAAAATGTACTAAAGAATAGCTGTCCAGGGAGGTTTTAAGTCCTCACAAAATTTCTCAGCTGTATTTCCCCCTTTGATTAGTATCAACTTCATAATCTGAATAGTGCTTCACAGCCTTGCCAGCAGATCACACATTACTACTGATATCTCTGCTTCAGTACCAAAGAAGAACCTGGCTCCCTTAAAGCAGCTGAGAGACAGAATCTGACACAATGGCCCAGAAAGGACAGCCAGGGTACCTGTGTCCAAGGCAAAGGTCACGACAAAGTTAGAAGAAACACTGGGGTAGTACCAGGAAGCACTCCATGAAAGGAACCAAAAATCTGTTTTTCCATTTTAAACAACAAAACAACTCTCAAAATTATCTAAACAAAATTTTTCAGCCATGAAGAACATGTTCTTCCAGACACCAAGAAGTTCAAACTTCATTTTATTCCACAGTTCAACCTGAATTCTGCCCTTTGCACCAACATACTCTTCTCCTATTTTCCACAAGACTGTATAGGCAGAAATGTTTGAAAACCCTTTGAAGAGCACCCAGTAAGGCATGTAATATTGCTCTCAACTTGTGCACTATGTACATTTTCTTATCTTGGCCTCAGTGACTGTTACATGAGAGCTGTCAGCTATTGGATAGCAGGACAGCAAGGATGTCACCATTTTCCCATGGCTGACCTTTAGGACCCCAGACAGGAACCATTTAGACCATTGAATCCAACCTTCCGCAGTTGTGTGTGTGTGTGTACATATACATAT
>NW_005056731.1:0-3053 GCF_000277835.1 Geospiza fortis
ACAGGGGACATCCCAAACCCTTGGGGACACCCCAAACGCTTGGGGACACGCCTAGGACCCCCCCAAAATCCCTGGAGAGCCCCAAAAGTCATCCCAGAAACCCAGGGACCCCTCCTTGTCCCAGGGACAGAGCACGTCCTGTCCGTGATCAGCATCAGCATGGAGCTGGGACAGAAAAGGGACAGCTCGGGGGGGGCACAAACCCTTGGGGACACCCCCAAATCCCCGGGGACACCCCAAAGTCCTTGGGGACTCCCCCAAATCCCCGGGGACACCCAAAGTCCTTGGGGACACCCCCAGGAAAAGCAGGGACTCCCCCGCACAGAGCGCATCCCATCTGTGATCAGCATCAGGACACGGCTGGGACAGGGAGGGGACAGCGGGGGGTGACATGGGACACCCCAAAGTCCTTGGGGACACCCCTAAACCCCTGGGGACACCCCCAAATCCCTGGGGACACCCCAAGAAAACCCAAAACCTCCAGGGACCCCCACTCTTGTCCCAGGGACAGAGCTCGTCCTGTCCCCGATCAGGGCCAGGACATGGCTGGGACACGAGGTGGGACTTCAGGGGGGACATGGGACACCCCAAAATCCTTGGGGACACCCCAAAACCTCGGGGGGCACCCCAAAAACCTCTAGGGGCACCCCAAAAACCCCGCGGGCACCCCAAAAAACCCGGGGGGCACCCCAAAAACCCCGGGGGCACCCAAAAAACCTCTGGGGCACCCCAAAAAACCCGGGGGGCACCCCAAAAACCTCTAGGGCATCCAAAAACCTCGGGGGGCACCCAAAAAACCCCTGGGGACACCCCACAAACCTCTGGGGACACCCCAAAAACCCTGGGGGGCACCCAAAACCCCGGGGACACCCAAAAAACCTCTGGGGCACCCAAAAACCTCTAGGGACACCCCAAAAACCCCTGGGACACCCCAAAAACCTCTAGGGGCACCCCAAAACCCCTGGGATGCCCCAAAAGTCCCTGGGGCACCCCAAAAACCTCTGGGGGCACCCCTAAACCCCGGGGACACCCAAAAACCTCGGGGGACACCCAAAAACCCTGAGGGCATCCAAAAACCTCGGCGGGTACCCCAAAACCTCTGGGGACACCCCAAAAACCTCGGGGGGCACCCAAAAAACCCCGGGGGGCACCCCAAAACCTCGGGGGGCACCCCAAAACCTCTGGGGGCACCCCAAAAACCCCGGGGGGCACCCCAAAACCTCGGGGGGCACCCCAAAACCTCTGGGGACACCCCAAAAACCTCGGGGGGCACCCAAAAAACCCCGGGGGGCACCCCAAAACCTCGGGGGGCACCCCAAAACCTCTGGGGGCACCCCAAAAACCCCGGGGGGCACCCCAAAACCTCGGGGGGCACCCCAAAACCTCTGGGGACACCCCAAAAACCTCGGGGGGCACCCAAAAAACCCCGGGGGGCACCCCAAAACCTCGGGGGGCACCCCAAAACCTCTGGGGGCACCCCAAAAACCCCGGGGGGCACCCCAAAACCTCGGGGGGCACCCCAAAACCTCTGGGGACACCCCAAAAACCTCGGGGGGCACCCAAAAAACCCCGGGGGGCACCCCAAAACCTCGGGGGGCACCCCAAAACCTCTGGGGGCACCCCAAAAACCCCGGGGGGCACCCCAAAACCTCGGGGGGCACCCCAAAACCTCTGGGGACACCCCAAAAACCTCGGGGGGCACCCAAAAAACCCCGGGGGGCACCCCAAAACCTCGGGGGGCACCCCAAAACCTCTGGGGGCACCCCAAAAACCCCGGGGGGCACCCCAAAACCTCGGGGGGCACCCCAAAACCTCTGGGGACACCCCAAAAACCTCGGGGGGCACCCAAAAAACCCCGGGGGGCACCCCAAAACCTCGGGGGGCACCCCAAAACCTCTGGGGGCACCCCAAAAACCCCGGGGGGCACCCCAAAACCTCGGGGGGCACCCCAAAACCTCTGGGGACACCCCAAAAACCTCGGGGGGCACCCAAAAAACCCCGGGGGGCACCCCAAAACCTCGGGGGGCACCCCAAAACCTCTGGGGGCACCCCAAAAACCCCGGGGGGCACCCCAAAACCTCGGGGGGCACCCCAAAACCTCTGGGGACACCCCAAAAACCTCGGGGGGCACCCAAAAAACCCCGGGGGGCACCCCAAAACCTCGGGGGGCACCCCAAAACCTCTGGGGGCACCCCAAAAACCCCGGGGGGCACCCCAAAACCTCGGGGGGCACCCCAAAACCTCTGGGGACACCCCAAAAACCTCGGGGGGCACCCAAAAAACCCCGGGGGGCACCCCAAAACCTCGGGGGGCACCCCAAAACCTCTGGGGGCACCCCAAAAACCCCGGGGGGCACCCCAAAACCTCGGGGGGCACCCCAAAACCTCTGGGGACACCCCAAAAACCTCGGGGGGCACCCAAAAAACCCCGGGGGGCACCCCAAAACCTCGGGGGGCACCCCAAAACCTCTGGGGGCACCCCAAAAACCCCGGGGGGCACCCCAAAACCTCGGGGGGCACCCCAAAACCTCTGGGGACACCCCAAAAACCTCGGGGGGCACCCAAAAAACCCCGGGGGGCACCCCAAAACCTCGGGGGGCACCGGCACACTCTGGTTCAGGTACAGCAGCGAGTTCACAGCGAAGATCACCACGCCTCCTGTGACATGGGGACAGTGTCATTGTCATTGTCACCATCATCACCACACCCCCTGTGACATGGGGACAGGGACAGTGTCACTGTCACTGCCACCATCATCACCACACCTCCTGTGACATGGGGACAGGGACAGTGTCACTGTCACTGCCACCATCATCACCACACCTTCTTTGACATGGGGACATTGTCATTGTCACTGTCACTGCCACCATCATCACCACGCCTCCTGTGACATGGGGACATTGTCAGTGTCACTGTCATTGTCACCATCATCACCACACCCCCTGTGACAGGGGGACAGGGACAGTGTCACTGTCATTGTCACCATCACCACTGTCACCAGCATCACACCATCACCAAACCCCCTGGGACATGGGGACATTGTCAGTGTCACTG
>NW_005056732.1:0-3053 GCF_000277835.1 Geospiza fortis
CCAGCCATTCCACTTTGAAGACTTCTGGAGCATTCTAGGTCTCACCCAAGAAATTAAATCCTTAGATCCTGTTGTACTATACTTTATTTAGTAACAGTGTAAAAATCTGGCCAAGAAGGCAACAGCTATTGTGTTTCAAAGATTATTTCAGGTTTATAGACATTCCCTTAACCCTTCAAAATAAATATCATTACATGTCCCAAATGAATATAATTATTAAGAAACTCAAATTCATACATTTAGATTATATGTATTTATTTATATAGAAATGCCAGCTTTCATAGCTAGTTCACCTGCAGTAGCTACTCTACTTAGCTTTGCTGTCTGTTTGTAAGAGCATTAGCCTGAAGGTATTCTAAGGTTAGATCATGAGACAATTGAGTCATTCAGATAGTCCTCATAGTTCACATGAATGAGAAAAACATCTAAAAAAAGTCTATAGCCAGCTTTTTATTGCAGCTAGAAAGGCAACAAAATCATTCAGCCACAGTAAAATATCTGCAAAAAGAGGTTTAACCCTGATGTCTGTTGCTTTTCAAGGCATAAAGTGAAAATATTAATTTACATTGTTCAACTCCCAGAATTTCCAGTGTGTAAAACATTAACTGTTTTAAAGGAATACAGACTCTAATCTTGTACTACTCTGGTCACCCCAAAACATACAAAACTGTTCCAAGTTCTTCTTCAGGATTTCCTGGCTTTTCTTGTGGAGATAGGGACAGAGACAGAAAAACTGATTAACCCAACTTATTTACAAATGCTTTTACCATGAAGCTTTTAACACCGGAGACTGAGAATCCAGTCTATCCAATACTTCTATATTGAAATTCCCAGTTAGAGCTAGTCAGAAGTCCCACTTCTGCACCTCTTGGCTGCCAGGGCATGTATATTCACATACATATCAAGGCCTTTTCAAGTCTCCAAGCAACACCACTGCCTGCACAGATTCTCTACACTTGCAAAAACTCTTACAAGCAAATACACACCACTCTCCAATCAATAACAAACCCCTAAAGATCTGATACAAAAGGAGAAACAGAACCCTAATGAGTTATTTGAGCAGATATCCCCTCATCAGTTGGGGTAATTTGCCATACATTGCTGAATGTCACAGTCAACTGGAGACCTAAGTATCTGGCACTCAAAACAATGTGCATCACATCTCAGAACAGTTTTCCCAATTTTTAAGGAAAATACACATTTTGACACAGTATAACATATAATTTTAAAATATTAAGTCTTGTTTGTTGTTGACAAAGCACAATCAGAGTGTGATAAACACTAATTCTTGTTTTCCAGACCTGGAAAATGCAAGTATTTTGAGAGTAACCTACTCTATCAAAGAATCTACAACATAAGAACTGTTTCCTCTCAAGTTTCAACAGGGTTGATTAAGAGCACGAAAGAAAGGGGTGTAAACTGAATCTTAAAGTATGCCTCCAACTTTTGTCTGAACCGGAGTATTTTGTCAGCAAAAGCATCTTATCTCAATAAAAGGGTTTGAGTGAAGAGTCAGACCCCACCTTTAACAACCTGTTCCAATGGACAACTTCTTAGACTGTTATATTTATACATTATTCTTCCATTTGAGCTTGATCAGCACTATTACTCACTTTTGCAATAAGCCCCCTTACTTAATTTCTTTCCTCTCTCAGTGTTATAGTTTCCCACAAATGGACGAACTAAAAGAAACATCCTTTGTTTATGAGAGTAAGAAAACAGAACACCATGGTGGAGCATGTACCATTTTTTGATAAAGCTTCTTTGGTATTCATGGCTTCTACAGCCTTTAGCAACCAATTCTATGCTCCATACTCCATCACAGTGCTAAAGGATACAATATAAATCACACTGTTAATTTTGAATAACACTTTACAGGTGTATCCATCAGTTGTCCTGGCTGTTGTCCTGACAATGGTCTTATGCTCCAAATGTAAGTCTAACTTGTTATCCATAATACACCACAGATCCCTTTTAGGGTCATGGAAAACCAGGATAAGCCAAATATTCACATGTTTTATTCCCAAAGTGATTGCTTTACCTTTGGAACTGCCAAATAGGATATTTGCTTTTGCTTGACTTACATGGGTTCAGAGATTACTGTGCTGTAACTTAATGTTTGGCCAGTAACAGAGACCTGAGATGTGAATACCCACTGCCTCCACACACACTGCACTGTAATATACTACAGAGGAATTAGACACAGCCAGCTTTTTCTACAGGGATGCTGAAATAAGAAGGAAACAGCACTTACTTTATGCATTTTTAGAGGCAGTTTTGCATATAGTTCAAAATTCCACCTCATAAGAGGCAACATTTTTATTCATATTTACATTAAGACATTACAGTAAGTGCATATAAACATCATTACTTGAAGTTAGCAAGTTAAGAAGTATAATAAAACATTCCCAAGAACTTAATTCTGCCTTAGCTTTAAAGCCAGTGCTGAAGAAATACACCGTAGAACTTGTAGAATTTATCTAATGCACTGAACATCACACATGAAAAATAGAGAATTCAGAAAAAGAAGCCTTGTGAATGTTTTAACACAAACAAGAAACAAACAGCTGCGAACAGGCAAGTCTGTCCAGTTTTACAGGCAAACTAACAGTATGTTGTGGCTTGCTTCATCAAGCAGATTCTGGCTGTGCATCATTGCTGTAAATGAATGGAAAATGGAGAAACAGCACCAACATTAAGGGAACAGAAGTGTATCTAGAAAAACCTGCTATTTTTTCATCCTTGAAAAAATGTGAAAGGCAGCATGAACAACTGAGCTAGACACTTAGTAATACCTTAATATCAGAGTTCTGATATTGAGTTAAAATATTAACTCTTAATTAAGAGTTAATAAATTACCAGAGTTCTGCTGTAACAAATTAGTCCTGGGCACATGGGCGGGAAATAGAAGTGAGGTTGGAACTTCTGATGGGATAAGGCTAAAAACTTTAGACTTAACTATGGCACTGAAATAAAAGAACAAAAGCTTTATACTAGCAGCAGTCATTAGAACAAAGCTTCACTGTAATATCAAAGCCAAAAAAAAAAAAAAA
>NW_005056733.1:0-3052 GCF_000277835.1 Geospiza fortis
GCTTTTCTCCATAATTTATCCAACCTAAAGCAACACCAAACTACTGGCAGAAATTAGAAAAGGAAAAACCCAAGGGGTGGAAGTTCTTTAAACCAGCAGTAAGGCCCACCCACCTTTTCACACAGGTTCACAGAGACTTCCCACTCCCTTTTCTGGGGCCAAGGGCCTCCAAACACCACCCACAGCAAGCAAAGCTTTTATCCCTTCAAACATCCCACAGTCAGAGCTTGAAAAACCTTCCAAAACTTACCACAACATGCTAGGAACCAAGGCATTCCTCCAAGTTTTTAACCTAGACATCTTGGTACACCCACAGAGCTCTCATCACACCACACTGCTCTGGCCTGACTCGGCAGCCCCGAGCTCCTGCCCTGCTCCCCTCACTGCCAATTCCTCCAAATCCTCACAGCTCCATGCACCAAGTAACTCCTCACTGAGCAGAACCTGACTTTCAGGAAAAACAGGAGCTTTCACACATCCCAAGGGCCATAGCTTCTACCTTTGCCTCTTTGTGTTTTATCCTGATTTCCATGCTGCTCTCCTGCTGCTTTTAGGCACCTCCACACCTGTTCAAATGACAGGTGAAAATCAAATTGATAGCATGTTTCTGTTTGTACATGCTCTGGTCTTCAGACACTTCAGCTTACTTTTAGAGAAAGTACATTTAGAGTTTCCTGTTCTTAGTCCAAGTGAAGAGAGCTGGTATGGGTGTCAGTCTCTAAGTCTGGTGTGATGCTTTTTAGACTTTACACACCCATCAGCATAACAACAGGCACATCTAAGAGCTAAACAGGTTTTTTTATCATGAACTGTTTTGTTGCCGGCTTAAAGAGCAAGTGTCTCAAAACTAGATCTTTTATTACAAACATCATGAGCTTGAAGTAACACAAGTGGTTTACCTTTTACAATTTTTTCCTCTCCTCAAATCGGCCATCTGTTGACACCTTCCCTCCCTTGTTTAAAAGCTTTTCTAATCCAGAATGGCATAAGAGACAGAATACCGTAAAGTGCATACATTGAAGTCTGACTGGGTAATTTGGCAATAGTCTTACAATAACTGTGTTTCCAAACCCATAGTATACTTTCTCAGTGTTCCAGTTACTATATAAAAAATAATGCTTAAACAGTACAACTTCTGTAAAAACCTAGAGCAGGCAATGCATTCCTTGACACAACCACACATTTCAAAAATGGGATTTTTATCACAGTATTTCATTTCCAGTCAATCGAGGTCTGCATTCATAGATCATTTTGCACACACATTACTCAGCCACTGCTGCTTCTATCTCTAGTCTGGTAAATATTTTTTGCCTTGTGCAAAGGATATATGGGCAACACAGCCAAGATGAATTCTTGCATTAGTCTTGCAGCCCAGATGACAGTGACATACAGCAAGATATTAGAGCACTATGGTATCAGAAATGTACAGTAAGCCTGAGTGAAAGATGTAGCCTAGAGTTTTATAGCCTAAGACCCAGGAAAACAAAGATAAAAGGTACACTTCCACTGCAGCATACAGCCAGGTTTAGTCATTCAGAATAATACACCACATCAATTAAATTTAACCTATTGATTCATCATCTTCCTGGAGCCAGCCCAGGTGCCTGAGATGACAGCTTGGCCTATTTCATGCAGTGCAATAGAGATCAATAAGGAGGTGCTGTGGGGTAGTAGATGGTGCCCATGTGTCTAGCTAAGAAAAAAAGAAAACGTAACTTAGAATTATCAAACAGTTTTACTGCTTCTAAATGGACATCACTATTCTATAATGTAATCCAGTAGTAAAGCAGTAGAGAAGTTTGGCTCTTGAAAGTGTTAAAAGGCTGCTGTGATTTTCTAAGGGGCAGCAGGATGTTGCTCCCAGCAAGTTCCCGGTTCTGGGAGCAGGCTGGTGTCACTTTCATGGGCACACCAGAGGCAGCTGCAGAGCTGTGCATAACCAGTCTGCCATGAGCAAAGAACACTTTGTTTTTCTACGCTGAGGGGAAATCTTCATTTCTCCTCACAGGCATTAATCCCCTGAAATCAGGCATATTTAAAAGAGAGTTCAGGTTAAGCCATTCTTTCTACAGCCCAGCAATGCTGCACATACAGCATTTATGCTTCCAGCCTTATCAGCATTCAAAGCCACATCAGTTTAGCTAACAGTGCTAACATTTTTAAACAGCTAATGAATTCTGAGCCCGGCCAGCACTACTTTAATTCAAATTTGCCTTATAGTGAGTTCTCTCAGCTCCGCAAAGAAGGCAGTTTAATGTGCAATTAAGGCTCTCTCTGCTATGTAAGCTGTTCCTATTATATCAAAAATCATAAATGAGAAGAATTAACACATTGGAGAGACAGTGCAAGGTGATGAAGAAGAGGCAAGTTTAGGCAAAATACAGACTGTATCCAAGTTGCAGTCACCTTGAAGACTGTGGAAACACCAAACAGCTCATTTAACATTTTATTAGTCAATTTGCCAAAATGATACAGAAGGACCATAGAGTTTTAGCAGAGTTACTGCTGAAATTCCTTCATACGTGACCTGTACTACCCTGTTCTTATTTGTAAATTTATATGAGATGTCGTAAACACATAGATAAATAACACAGAAACAGTCTTGTGATAGTAAGTAATCCACACAAATTCTATCAGAGCAATAAGCTCTCTCAGAATTTTATCCTCAGGGATCCAGATAACCTCATCCAGTGAGGAATTCAATAACTCCATCACTCAAGAACCAGAAAGCAGGGTGGTAACTGGGTTTGGAAGTAATGCTAGTGAAACTCTACAGATGCAGCTTTTCAAACTGAATTAATTTGATGAGAATAGAACACAGAATCATTTCAGGCTTATTTTTTGACATCTTTCAAAGTTAGAATACTTCCAAATTTATATGCTTGAAACCCTAGCAACTGCCTCAATTTTCTAATGTAATATCTTTGTGAGCAGAATCCTGGAAGACAAAAGTTTATTAAGCACATGGCAGTATTATTTAATCTAACTTGGTCTGCAGGCTCAAAACACTTAATCTAAATTCCTATGGAATTAACCATATTTAGTGTTACTA
>NW_005056734.1:0-3051 GCF_000277835.1 Geospiza fortis
CAGACTGGGGAACTCCATCCAGCTCTCTATGTACATGACCCTGTACAACATTGCCCACATGACCCTGCTCACCTACAAGGCCCAGGTGAGACTCCTACACCCACCTGCATTTGTGCAGTTTAGAGAGGATTTGTGGGTATTTGGGGGGTATTTGGGGATGCAGGAGCAGTTCTTTGACCACAGCAAGGTACTTTTTTGAAGGGGTCAGTTCTTTGACCACCATGAGGTGCTTTATAATTGTGAGGTTCAGGTGAGACCCATGTGCCCAGCTGTATTTGGGGAATATGGGAGGCATTTGGAGGGGTATGGGGTATTTGGATGGTGTTTGGCTTTGTGGGGTTTATCTTTGGGGGGAGAGGCAGTTCTTTGACCCTGGTCGGGTGATGTACCCCAACAAGTCACCTGCTGGGCACAGGCTCCTTGTGCTGCAGTTCAGGGCCTTTGGCTGGTCCTGCAATGCCATCGCCATCACTGTCACCATTGTCCTTGAGTATTGCTACTTCTACCTGCCCTTCCTGGGGGCTTATGCCCTCTAGTGAGTCCTGGGGGCTACCTGGAGGACACCTGAGGTCTCTCACACAAGGGTCTCTCAAGGGGGTCTCACAAGGGTCTCACAGGGGTGTCACAAGGGTCACTCTCATGGAAGTCTCACAGTGGTCTCGCAGGCAGAAAACTCTTCAAGAAAAAATGCCACTCAGTTTCTACTGGGCAAGTCCTCAGGCAGAATTGAAGGGCTGATGTTACTTCTGACCCTCTGGAAGGGACCTCCAGGTCATATTTACAAGAAGTGAGCAACAAGTACCATGATCAGAGCTAGAGAGGCCCTGGCTCCAGCCAGGTGTGGGAAAAGGACAGTGGGGTCTGTTGGACTGTGTGGATCCATGGCCTGGCACAGCAGAGCCACAGAAGTACAAGGCTGTAGGTCACCCTGGCACACAATGTACCCTGATGCCACTGAGACCTGTAGGGGCAGAATCCATCTATTTCTGGGCTGACAGGGCTATCCCCACAGCTGACTGTACTGGAAACTGAAGTGAGCCTGATGAGGAATAAATGGCAAAACCTCCCCATCCTGACTGTCCAGAGGCCCTCTATGTAACCTTGGCAGAGATTACCTCAGGAGAGGGCATTTCAAGGACACAAAAGGCATCACTGGGCTTTTGGGAGAGCTGCTGTGGAGACAGAGGAAATTCAACAGCTGAATCCTTTGGCTGCTATGGGACTGCTGAGGCTTGAAGAACAACAGGTACTGATGGCCACCCCAACAGTGCCCATCAGCAAAATGGCACTGACTGGGATTTGGGGACACCATACCTGGGCTGATCCATGAACTGGAGAGCTGGGAGTGCTCTGCAAGGCTTGCTCACCCTTCAGTAGCCCCATATGGCCTGTGCATCTGTCCAGTGGAGAGTGGAGACCGACAGTGGGCTGTCATGGCCTGAATGAAGTCATGCCATCACTGAGAGCTGCCGTGCTTCAGTTTCAGTACGAACTGGAGTCAGAGGCAGCCAAGTGGTGTCACCATCAATATTCCTATGTGGTTTTTTCCATTCCTCTGGCAGCAGAGTGCAGGCCACAGTTTGCTCTCACCTGGAGGGGTGTGCAGTGCACCTGGAACTGACTGCCCCAGGGGGGGAACACATCCCCACCATCTGCCATGGACTGATTCACACTGCATTGGAAAAGGGCAAGGCTCCAGAATATCTGAAGTACATTGATGACATCATTGTATGGGGGATTTCAAGTGCGGTCCATCACAGCAACAAGCTTTTGAGCAAATTAAAGAGGAGATTGTTCCTACAGTAGCCGTTGGACCAGTCAGGACAGTACAAGGTGTAGAAAACATGCTCCACTCTGCAGCCAGGGAGAATGGTCCATCCTGGAGCTTCCGGCAGAAGGGACCTGGGGAAGTTCGAGGACCACCCTATGGTTCTTGAGTCTGGGATACAAAGGATATGAGGCCAGCTATACCCCTACACCACACTGCAGGTACTGGCAGCTTTTGGGGAGGTTCCATCTGTTTCAGAAGTGATTGACACCAAAGCACAGCTTCCACTGGCACCCGACTGCCAGTGCTGGGCTGGATGTTCAAAGGGAAAGGCATCTTGGAAGTCATTACGATCTGTCCCTGAGGCAAAAATTTCAGATTATCATCAGAAGGGGAAGAGGTTAAGGTGGCACATGCTAAGGAGGCCCCTACTACCAGAAAATGAAAAGTGTCACTCTCTCTTTACTGATAGTTCCTGCCATATTGTAGGGATACATTAAAAATGGAAAGCTGCTGTATGGAGTTCTACATGACAACTTGTGGAAGCCACTGAAGGACAAGGTGGATCCAGCACTCTGCCTCTGCACTGACTCATGGATGGTGGCAAATGCTCTGTGGGGGTGGCTGGAATGATGGAAAAAGGAGAATTGGCAACACAAGGGAAATCCATCAGGGCTGCTGCACTGGGGCAAGACATCGCTGCCCAGGGGAGAAGCTGGTTCTGAAAGTGCCTCCTGTCGATGCTCACGTACCCAAGAGTTGGGCACTGAAGAGCATTGCAACAATGGACAGGGGGATGGGGCTGCCAGGATTAGTGTCTCAGTCGAGTCTGGCCTGGCAACACAAGGGTGAGTTATTTCTGGCTCAGTGGGCCCATGATGCCTCAGGTAACCAGTGTTTCAGGGGCAGATGAGAGACTGCCCAGGTGAAGTAAAGACCATTCTGTCCTGGAACATTTTGTGTGGGAGCAATCCTTGGATGGATCCAAATTTTGACCTTGGCACCAAATTTAGGAGGTTGGGCTCAGAAAGTGATTGAAAGCACATTTCCTTGGAAGGAGAAACACATAGTCCTACTATTGGTGCTGCAGATGATCGTTGGCCCAGGAAAGGAAAAGGCAAGCAAGACCTATCTCTCCAGGCACCTAGTCTGTTGGAGAAATCCTTGGACATATTCATTAGTAGAGGTGGTTTCCAAATTCCTCATATGTGCTCCTGAAAGGGAATGACACTGGTTGTCCTTGGAAAATAAATCACTAGTTGTTACAGTGTGAAGCAATGTCC
>NW_005056735.1:0-3051 GCF_000277835.1 Geospiza fortis
TTTTTTTTTCCAGATGGGGAAAAAAATAAGGCAACGCAACTCAGGCTATGTAAGCAGTGAGCCTGTGAGAGAGCGTCACAGTTACCAGATCCTCACCTTTTTACAGCCTACAGTCCCAGGCACCGCAAATCAAAGTTCTTCTCCAAGAAACACAAACTCAAAAAAATCTGTCCAGGTTTTACTATCCCTTTTATATCCCTTCACTGTGTTATCTCAGAAAAACAAGAGACACCCATGGTACATTCCACCTTATCTACAGAGATTATAACTAACAGGGAAATACCCTCTCTTACAGTAATCAAACCTGTATTGCCCAAAGATCGGGGTGAAATTATAACAAATATTTTAAAGTTTGTACAACATTTCAAGCATACCACAAGCTTTGTACAGAGATAAAGGTAATGCTGTGAATATAAAGAGTATTCAGGTTAAACAGATCAGACACATGGAGCTCTCCATCAGTCCTGGACATAAAAAAACTAAAAAGGAAAATAAACATGACTGATGATATCCAAATCATCATCGTCATCATATTATCATGAAGGATGGATGGAGGGCTTTAAGCAAGAGGACTGTGAATAGGAAGAATTCAAAGGCACAGTGATTGCACGATTTTCCAAAAAGAAATGGGACAATTTAACAGCCAGGCTATAACTTTCTATCACAATGTTAAGCTTCCTATTTATAAGCTAAGTATTTGTTTTAAGGAGCCAAATGTCTGGATCTAACCGTGAACTGTGACTGCACAAAATGCCCTGAGTATTACTGGGGGAGCCAGCTATGCACAATAACCATCAATGTACATTTATTTTTCATTATTTGTTGTTATAATGCACTGTTCATTCCCCTTCTACTGTTCTTACAAAGTGCTTATATCATTGTAAGGAAGGACAGAAGGAAGAAGCCTCTAATTCCTAAAGGTCCTATTTATGAGTTGTCAACTTGCAAAGGCCTACAACCATTTGTCTTTCTTAGGGGTGTAATGAGTGAAATGTAGTGCATCAAGCCTAAAGCAGATTTCACCCTGGAATCAGTAAGCAGGAGAACTGAAGTAGATGATAAAGTGCTATACAATATGCATGCTTTTAGAAATAAATCCCAAAGAGAGCAGCAAACCAAACTACCATAATATATCACTCAACAGAGGGAAGGAGGTAATGAAAGAGTAATATCTGCTCTTGGAATCTTAACCTGTTATCTCTTTATCTGTTATTTTGATATTTGTTTCTGCCTCCACCTCTATCTTCAATGTATTGGCTGAATAGAGATAAACATTTGCTTTGCCTTACTAGGATATTTTAATACCTGTTTACAACCCCAATAATCTCTTTTCTATTCTTGTTGCACGCTTTTTCAACCCTCTGTAAGGGCCCACTGACACAGCAAGCATTTTTCATCTCAGTTTGTTTTTTGGGTTTTTTTTGCCAGCAGTAGGAGCATTTACTACAACAAGTAGTTGTCAGTCTTCTTGCAAAAATGAGAAGAGAGAACACTTGTATTACCACAGGCGCTTTTGAGAGCAATGTTACTTTTTGGTTTTTTTCTGAACATGTTTTTCTAGAGAGTGGGTTAAGAAGAAAAGGATTTTAAGTACTGTTTTGAAAGCATGTTTTTGTTTTCTCAGGCAAAGAGTAGTCTACTTGCTTGGTGATTGACATTTCTATGTTGATGACATTAAAAGCTTATTTACTCACCACAAAATCTAGTGTACTCCTTCACTTATTTCTCAGGTCTTCAATTCCAGGATCATAAAATAAGAGGCTACAGTATCACTTCAATTCATGTAAGAATTCAGAAAAATATAACCACCTTGAAAAGAAGCCTTTGAGTACATTTGTACTATTTTTTCCAGACTTTAAATGAAAATGTCATATTGAAAAAGAGGATTAAATCTAGTCTAAAGTAAGTAATCTAAACTGAAGGTATTTTCAACTTTTTGACAATGCAGTTTATATTTTAATGTCATGAAGAATAATAGTATGATCTTGGTTATATCCATTTACACCATATCCTTCCTGATGTAAAATTTCAATTGATTTTTCTTAGAAGTTCCTCAATATATTTCTTCTAGTCTAATAAAAAACACAATCATAAGACAAAACGTCATGTACTCTGTATACATTAACGCTCTAGGAAATTAAAGAGGGAAGATGTGTTTTTTCCCGAGGTGGTAAGAATCTTATTTCAGATAACACCAAGAATTAAATCTCCTTGACATGCAGTTTGGAGCGTTATTAAAAAAATGCTAATCAAATCTAAGAAATTCAAAGCAACAGTTGTAGAAGCCAGTCTCAGTTTAATCTTGCAAGCCTACAACAAAATATTTATCTCTGATTGAGACTGACTGACATGGGCGAGGCCAGGATGAACAGTATGTAAATGTGTAGTAACCACAGACTTTTCAGATTATTATATTCAAATGCATTTTCATGTATGAATATGGTTTCCTGACTTCAAGGAACACTGAGTTATGGGAGGAAAGCTGCTGTAAAAAAACTGCTATAGCTTGGTGATTTGTTTCATGACTTTTAGTATTTGTGCTGAAGGTTAACCCAAATCATGTTTCTACCATTTCTGTTAATGACGAATAACCCCCTACTACTGGACACAAGAGTACCTGGATGAACTCTACTCCTTAGTAAATTTGTCTTCCATCTCCTCTCCCTGAGTCAATCCCTTTACCAAAAGGCTTCCAAGGGCAGCAAATCAAAAGAAAACCTCAAATGAGTTCTTTCCACTGACTCAGTGCAATTGTTTGTAATGCCCTCTGCTACCCCTGTAGCCAGGTTTTCCAGATTTGTATTTTTTTAAGGAGAACAGTGAGAAAATCTACACATGGTTTAGAAAGAAGGTTGACATTAGCCACTGTTATGTTATCTCCTGGAGGAGTCTTTTTCTCCACTGACTATGAAATTCACCTGGGATAGTAATCATCCGATAAAAGCTAAGTTTAAAAAATAGGTCCTACAGATAGTTGCTATACAAGATTACAGGGGAAAAATGCCCAGTGTAGGGAGATGAGATATTCAATAGAAATAAGGCAATAGATAA
>NW_005056736.1:0-1222 GCF_000277835.1 Geospiza fortis
GAAAAGAAAAGAAAGTGAGAAGGGAAGAAAGAGAGAGTTTGAAGAAGGGGAAGGGGTGGTAGGCAAACTCTAGGATGTTGGAATGTGGAATGATGATTCAGCCTCTTAGTAAAGACAAATTTAAATTTAGGAATACTACCAATATGGTTTCACGTAATGAAGGATTGCAAAGTACACAGGCTCAATACTGTTTCATCTGTTAACGATGATTAAGACTGAACAAGATATTGTTCTACCACATGCTGAAACTGTCCCCTATCCATGACATTTTCCATTTATAAAAGAATGGATTGCTTATCTTCTAAATGTACTAAGTATGGAACCATACCAAGATCTCAATTCTAAAAAAAGCATACTGATACATTGTTGTCAATACACTGGAAAAACATTTGCATGAAAAGAAACCCTTAAATAAAACAGCTTTTGTCAGAAAGCAACTAAAGCCTCCTTACAACTTGACTTGTGCAAAAGTAATTGGTACCACACTTGTAAGTAAACTTCTGTGGGAGTCTTAACACTGCAAATGAAAAATGATTATAACATAAAAATCATGCTGCGGACTGTTGATCAAAGTCTACAGTGTTCTTAACTCCGTAAACAAAAGATGATTATTAACATGCTTTAAATAAGAAGATTCTAAACGGAATACAACCTTGGCAGCTGTCCTGGTTTAGGGCAAAGGGGCCCCTCCAGAAAGCAAATCCACATGGCCCCTCCCCCCAACCGGTTCAGGAAGGATTCCTCGGAAAGAAGTGGAAAGAACCTGTTTATTTAACAGGCGCAGCACCCCCCAGCACACAGAATGAACAATACCAAATGACAAAACTCTTTCAATGCTCTGAAAAGATGACAAATTCAGAAAGTCTCTCCTGGGAGTGGTCACTCTGTTACCAGTCCCTCCAGCGCTGGGGATAGCTGCTGCAGGCCACAAAGTGCAAACTCTCGGCGTTTCCCAGGTCCCAATCCGGAGCAGGTTTGAATGGTTCCAAGAAAAGGGAAAGACAGTCCAGGGAAAATTCAGACTGCCTAGCTAAACTAACTAACAAGCAGAAGCAATAGCAAAAGCAGGAGCAAGAGCAAAAAGCAAAACCAGCACTATGTACTGTGCCTTCTGTGTCCCGCTGACTGGAGGGGGAGTGAGCAGGCTGATAACAAAACAAAACTTCACTTTTCAGAGCCAGTCTTGAAGGCACAGAACATAATATCCAGCATAAACAGAACA
>NW_005056736.1:1441-3050 GCF_000277835.1 Geospiza fortis
TTGCTCCAACAGAACCACACCTGATACTTCAGAGGACTGCAGCCACATTTTCAATCGGACTACCACCAACACCCTGACCGACAGGGTGTCAGGTTGGGTTCTGACTCTGTCAGTGTTGTTCCAGTGGACTGCATTGTTTATTTTAATTGTTTTATTTCTTCCCTATTAAAGAACTGTTATTTCCTGCTCCCATATCTTTGCCTGAGAGCCCCTTAATTTAAAATTATAGCAATTCGGAGGGGTGGGGAGGGTTTACATTCTCCATTTCAGGGGAGGCTCCTGCCTTCCTTAGCAGACTCCTGTCTTCCCAAACCAAGACACAGCCCTATGTATGTCTCTGTGTCCCTGATAAGAAAAACCCAAACAAAACTTTCACTCTTCAAAGCCAGTCTTAAAGGCACAGAACATAATATCCCACAGAAACAGAACATATGAATGGGGATACAAGCATCATAACGTCACCCTAGGACAGCAGCATATGAGGAATCAGACAAGAGAGATGGTTAAAAACCCAATTACAGCCTTTCTAGTCACAAACTGAAAAACTATTAAAGCTTTGAGAGTAAAAAAAACCCTAAAGGTGAGAACAACTATTTTAACACATATAAGAGGTCTCTATAATTAATAAACCATTGAAACAGAATAGCAAAATGTTGAATTAAGACAATAGAGTATGGTATTTACACTCTAAGATTCTATGGGCAAATGAAGTGGCTTTATTCTTCTTAATATAATTTGGGGTAAAAAAAAGGAAGCTAAATATGGTTCTAGATAGGAAAGGGCCTTTGTTCACAGAAAGCTGTTTTGTTCTGAGGGCTTGAGCACATTCTTGGCCCATTAATCCCTCAAGTACCATGCGGGCTGCAAGATCTTGAACTTCTCATTCTCCTCATTGGCAAAACTTGACTCTGGAGCAGCATGAAGAAAGCCAGGGGCAAGCCATCTGTCTCTGCAGCCTCCAGGCTGGTTTGTTCGTGGCTTGGGCAGGTGGAAAATCCTGAGCCAGCAGGAGAACAAGCGGGAGTGGGGGAGGCAACATTTCCAGGGGGTCCCAGCCCTTTCCTTCCTTTTTTTTTTTTTTTTTCTTGCTCTATTTTTGGGGTTTCTGCTATTTTAAAAAATTTATCCCCAGAGGTTCCGTGTCTCCTGTCCAGCACACAGCATATTCTCCCTCTTCTGGATTAAATGGTTCTTTAGAATTTACAAATGTGTTTAAGGCTTGGCAAATCCAACTTTCAAAAGAACAAATATAGGCCAATAAACATGGGCGGGTATTATTTCCCTTTGTTTCCATTCTATCATACAATACTGAATCATTTTTACTTTATCCTTTTCTCTTGTACAAGGATCAATATCGCAGTTAGCTAACATCATTTCCGGGTGACTATCTTAGGGTATATCTGCTGGCACCCATTACTCCCTCCTTTCCCTGAGCCCGACTTATTGGTTGTTTGTCTCGTTTTTCAGGATTTTATCAATTTGTCCCTGGCCCCTGTTTCCTACTTCCCAGCTATCCAAATTTCATCCCCTCCCCACAACACAAAAAACCACCCACTTTCAGATGGGACATTACTATAAATACATATTGTGAAAAACGCCAATCACTTGT
>NW_005056737.1:0-3050 GCF_000277835.1 Geospiza fortis
AGAAGTGAGAGGAAAAGCTTGGAGGGAGAGAAATTTCTGTGCCTCCATCCCCTTTTCCCACCTCTTCCTCCCCCACCAGTTTTTCACCCCAAAATGCCCCAAGCTGCAGCCTGGAGCAGGGAGAATTGAAGGGTTGGAGACAGTAACAAAACAACACATCAATTAAACCAAAATTCAAGTATTTGGAGGAGAAAAAATCCTTTTGGATGTCTTACCTTTGTAGACACAGGCAGGTGGTTCTGATATGGAAAATATTTACCTAGGGGAAGTATCAGGTGCAGGGGCTGGTAATAATTTAATTTACAGTGATGACAAAAACATCCGCTGGGCATTGATGTGAGTGATTTATATAGTTGTAATAAATGTAGAAACACTCTTCAGTTACCAGTGACTTGACAGCAGAATCCACAGGTATTTCCAGTCAGTGTCAGTCAACCCTTGTTCTGTTTCTCTGATTATTTTTTTCCATATAAATATTCAGCAAATTGTTCCTGTGGGACCAGCTTTGCTTTGCTGAGGAGAGCTGTGACTGCCTGGGAGGTTGGGAGGATTATCAGCTTTTTGTGTTTTTATTTTAGGATCACAGGAGCATCCTAGTAAAGCCTCAGGAAGGAGCAGGACCTGGTTGGGCCCTGCGAGCTTGGGGTGTTGTCCAAGATCACTTCGTGGCAGGAGGAGCTGAGGGACACTCTTGTCCCTGGAGGGTGCCCCTGTCCCATCTGTGGCCCCGGGGATGGCAGAAGTCCCTTGTGAAGAAGGTACAGAGGCATCATCCCCTGCTCCAGGAGCTTCATGAGCTGCCCTGCACAGGGTGGGGAATCAAGGTTGCCTCAAGTGGGTGAGCACCTTTTGGGGTGCCTGGGTGGCCTGGAGTGGGGGCTGGGGCTGAAAACCCCTCTGGACTTGTTCAGGTCCTTGATGCAACACCTTTTCAGGACACCCACAGCCAGCAGGAGTTGGCTGAGGTTGAAGCAGAGCTGGAAAAACCAAGCAAGTCCTGGTTTTTTGAAAGCTGAAATTGTGTTTTCCTTCCTGCTGCCAACAATAAACCTGGCAAAGAAACAATGGTGCCTCTCTGTCCTAGGAGGAAAATATCCCAACTCAGGCCTTTCCCACTCCCCACTTCTGAGTGTGAGTCAGAATTTGCTTTGTTTGCACAGGTGGAGACTCGGCTGCTGTGATGGAGCTGCTGCAGCAGAGAGCAGAGGGAAGGAGCAGTAAGCCCCAGTTTGGTTATGGGGATGTTGTTTCAAGATATGGCTCAGTGTGTTGGGGCAAGCTAAAATGGTCAAAGGTGTTGTGGGAGGGGGAGTAAGAAATGTCAAAGTGTTTGCAAGCTGATGGTCTGAGGGATGGTGCCCATTTCATGGTGGAGGGGGGCACAGAGGTGATGCGGGAGGTTGGGAAGCCTCAAAAATCCTTGGAAGCTGATGATAGCACTGGGATGCCCCCTGGACTGAGCTTGTGCCCTGCTGGGAGCCTCCAGTGTGTTTTGGGGCTGTGTTAGAAGGTGTTGAAGTGACCCATGAGGGTAACGTGAGAGCTGGAAGAACAAGGGGTGCTCTTCATGCCCTTCCCACGTGTTTTGTCCCAAGATTTCAGCCTCAGATGCACCAATAACAGAAAGGTGATTATTGCAGTCACCGTGCTCACCGTGGTGCTGCTTCTCACAGTTGCCATCATCACACTGGCAGGTGAGTGGCTGAGGGTGCAGAAACCACCCAAAAGTCTCCTTCCTGGAGAAGTCCCCCAGGATGAGTCACTTGGGCATGTTGTGCTTGTTTGCAGCTAAGAAAGACCCACCGTGCCCAGCTACCACCCTGCCCAGCTGCCTGGAGAGTGGGATTGGCTTTGGGAACAAGTGCTTTTACTTTCTGGAGGAGGAAGTGGACTGGGAAGGGAGTCAGCACTCCTGCCTCTCCCGCCAAGCCCACCTGGCCACTATTGACACCAGGGAGGAGCTGGTAAGAGAAACCCCTGAGGAGGTGGTGTGGAACAGCCTTTGGAGAGCAGATTTGGAAATTGCAGGAAATTGCCTGAAGACAATAGTATGGAGGTACCTGTGATCATTGCTTTCCCCATTTCCAGCATTTCCTCCTGCGCTATGGGAACTTCATGGAATACTGGGTTGGTCTCTGGAGGGAAGGTTCTGGACCTTGGAAATGGCTCAATGGTTCCTTCTTCAATGCCCTGTACGTCCCATCTTCTGGAGAACAAAACTATGGCATGGGCTGAGCTGGGGCAGGGGCTGGATGCAGGAAGCACAAGTAGATACAGATCTGTTGAGGTGGGAGCAATCAAACATTACTTTCGCTGGTTGTGCCAAAGCATTCAGACACAACCCATGGATTTGTGGGATGCAGATAATGATGGGAGCCTGGGGGCATCCCTGGATCAGGGGCATCCCTGGGACCAAGAACATGAAAACCATTGAGGAGTGGAAGGTAGTGTGGGTTCTTCATGGGGACTTTGCTGGGAAGGTTGGTCCCTGCTCCTGCAGCACTCTTAATCTCTCTGGGAATGGGAATCCCTCCCATCCCAGCTGTCTCCCATGAGCTCTAACTTTGCTGTTGATCCAGGTTTGACATCCAGGGCAATGGCCACTGCGCCTACACGAACTCCCACAGGATCAGCAGCGACAGGTGCTCTGAGACGAAATTCTCCATCTGCAGCCACCTGCAGAGACATCCCAGTGAAGTCCAGAAGGATACAGAAATCCTGAATTCCACCTGAAACCTCCCTTTTAACAGAGATCCACCACCAGCTGTTGTTAACCCCACACAATGTGGTACTGAGTCTCTGTTTGTATTTGTTTAAATTTTAGCTGGCAAACAGCTCACAGGTTGGGATGAGTCTGTTTGCTGAAACTCTGTCAGTTGAGATAAGTCCACTTGCTAAAGTGAAAATCAATGATTGTGCAAAACAAAAAAAATCAATCAAAACCTGCACTCTGGAGCAGGTGATAAAGAGGCAAACTGGGAAGGAGTTGCATGGGAGAAGTCTATGGAAGACTGACCCTATGGAAGGGACCCCACCCTGGAGCAGGGCAA
>NW_005056738.1:0-3047 GCF_000277835.1 Geospiza fortis
ACAGCTTGAGGGATCAACAACACACAGAATCAACATCCTATGGAAAAAAAACATTCAGAGTAGAAGACATTCAGAGCAGACAAGATCTCCATTAAATTACTTTTGTTCTTGTTTTCTGATGCAGAGAAACAAATGTTTCCATATTAACGAGGACAGGGCTAATTTTATAATTAGGGCATGGACATAATTCACGCCACTGTACAAACACATTGGTGTTTAAATGTGCAACTACAGCTTGTGTAGGCAAACATGAGGTCTGCTGAAAATAGTCAGCTTAGAAACTAATAGCAGTATACAAGAATAGCTGCGTTAGCCTCCTAATTTCCTTGAACAAATGTAACTTTTTCACCTTAAGACTATAATGCATCAGACATTATCCTCTGAATACTTATCCCGTATTTCATAGCGCACTTACTCTGCCATCTATGCTGTCATGGATAGGCTGCCAGAAGTTCCAAGGTTTAGAAGGTTACCGGTTTGACTTTTTCCTTCCATAGATTTACATGAACCTCTGTTGCACTTTTGAAGAGCAAAAAAACCCCTCTAGCCTGGAATAGTGCCAGCCCTTCTTTGAGTAGAGTTAGAACAATCTTAATTTTAGACACTGTGAAATCCTGTTGCCAGATAATGAGTTTTGAAAATGTAAGTTGTTTTCATAACAGTAGGGGAATAAATGCTGAATGCTGCATATCAAGGCCCATTGTGTTTTGCATGGTAAATAAGGATATCTGTGTATTTCTGCACCATGAAATGCAGTTCCATGTAATGAATGTCCAAACAGCCTAGTATGTATATAACAAACTGTGCAGTATCAGATAGAGATATACACTTGGGTCTTGGCAGCAGCACAGTTTCCTAACAGGATTATTTGGCTCTGGCACAGCACAATGTTGGCACAACAGTGCTGCTTCTTGTTCCAGATCTGTCTTGTGCTGGGCTAGCTTGAATATCTCTGTATGGGACTGAGTGACGCAGTGAAGATCTGTATACATCATGAGCCCACTCTTGATTTCTTGTATATGTAAGTGCAGCTTTTTAAGTGATGTAGCAGTTTTGCTATTATACTGCAACTGGTTTTAACATATTTACTTATAGAAACTGAAATGATTTATTATGTGGTGGCTGATGTTTCACCCAAACATCAACTTCATTAGAAAGATTTATCAGAATGAATCAACACTCACTAAATGAAGGTGAGTTAATTTCTCATTTGCTTTAAAAATTAAAACAAAATAAGGAAAGCACTTTTTGTAATCTATGGCTGTATCTGTTAACTATTGCATGCTTTTTTGTTTATTATTTGGGGTGGAAGCTGATTAAAACTGTTGACTTCTTTTTTCTCCCCCTAGAACAGCTGCAATAATAGCATTCCTTAGGGGGAAAAATTTTCTAAGTAAAACCACATGCAGACCATTTTACTGCAGTGATAAAAAAAACACCAGCCAAGGCTACATATTGTGAATAAAAGTATGGGCATATAAACAAGATATCTTGAAGCTGTCTGTGTAGTTAATAGCAAAAGATAAGATAACATGTCAGATAGCTAACTACTCTTTAACAGCATCCAGCTGCACTTTTTTACCCTCTTTAATGTAGCTGATACATGAGCATAGATAATTGAACTCTATCACTTTTGTGCTTTGGTTGGATTTGCCTATAGCTTCCTTTATTTGTATTAGATATAGCACATAGTTAATTTGCAATTGATTCAGACTTTTTCTTACCTCATGCTATTATAGTAGCTGCATGCTAAAAGTGAGACCTTGACTAGACCTTCATATACAACTTGCAATCTATTCCTGGATATCTTATTGACTGGCCATTATGTTTGGATCAATCATCATAAACCTGACTAAATGGCATCATACCCAATTTACCAGGCTGAATGTAAAACACTCCAAGGTTTCCCTAGTTTGCAGTGTTGGACAGAAGGACAGAACTGGGGTATACAGTTTTTTTCTTGATTACTGAGTTCCATTGAGGTCTGGTAGCTATGCCACTTCTCAGTGGATTTTCAGCTGATGAAATTTAGTCTTCTCATACTCTAAGATTCCTGGCAATTCTTGATAAAAATAAGACACAAGCCTTGTTATAATCAATAGCCTTTACAGCAACTCCTTTGTAGTTGCAATTGTGCATCAGCATATAAATCCCAGTGTGACTGAGTGACTAAGTCCTTATATATGGGGAGGTTGAATTTGTGTGTCTTTTAAATATGCAGCTGAATCTATCTGAACCAATTGTTCTGTTTCCTTTTTGCCAGTTTTGGAGGAAGCAGAGTGAAGTAAGAAAAGCAGTGGGCACTTATTTTTGTTCAAAACTAGGATTTACATTACCATTGTTAATAAGTTGTAAGATTCTTATCTCAAAGGAAAGCAGATCAAACAATGTTTTGTAATAAAAGAAATGCCAGTGACTGAGGCATTTGTTTTATTTTATTATAAATATGAAGAGAAATTGTATCTTTATTGTTATATCTTCAACTCTTCACTCTCAACAAGGTCATCTCCTCTCCTGGTGATAATTTTACGATTTTTCAGCACCAATTTTATCAACAGGGAACTCCAGAAATGTCCCGCAGGGGAGATTAATTCTTGCGCAAACAAATTTGTAAAATATAGGTCTCAATGCATTTAAATTTAGTACATATTTTAAACAAAATTTCAATCCACCAAAAGAGGCTTATTTCTTTCCAAAGTTTGTTTCTTTATTTGTTTGGCTGATTTGTGAATCTTTAAATTTTGAGATTTGTGGCAGACAGTAGAGCTTGTGGAGAAAAAGCAAACCAAAACAGCCCACCCCAAGCCCCATGCGATGGAATCATCAAAGGAGGGAATAGAAAATAGAATAAATAATAATGGACTAGTATGAAAGCCCTGCAATTATCAGACATCTACCCTTTTCCCCATCCTTCATTCTTTTTATTATTACTGCGACTCTAAAATGCTCAAGGCACAGGAAGTATAATAAGCTTGTAAAAGTGTAGTTTGTTTTTTTACATTGCTGAGATTTTACTGGCATTTAGTACCCTATATATATATATATAT
>NW_005056739.1:0-3044 GCF_000277835.1 Geospiza fortis
CAGCCACATCCCAGATGGGCCCCACAGGACAGTGAGTGCACACAGGGCTCAAGGGCAGCCTGGACAACCCCTGTGTCACCTTCCAAAACTGTCTCAAGACTCAAACTCCTTAGAACAAGCATCAGAGATGCCACTGGACCAAAAAATCAATGCAGCTCGATACCAATCTCTACCAAAAGCCATGTGTGAAGGAGAACACAACACTGAGGTGTTCCCAGGACTGACCTTCCCCTGCTCTACCTGGCTTCCATTACAGTAATTTGCTTAATGACTTCCTCCATCAGGTGGCCAGCACAGCCATCCATGGAGCCACCCTCCAATGACCCTCCTAAATGTACCTTCAACATATTTGTGCCTTTGGCCACTGGATTCCTTGGCAGTGCCTTCTGCAATCTGTTCAGCCACTCAGGTCACAATTTCCTTTTTTTTGTTCCAGACTCATTTCCTGAAGTGTTCTGCCTGTCCTCCTGACTCCAAAGCCTCTTTGGATGAGCTATTCAGAAAACTTCTCTGTGCAATTTCATTGGGAAAGACCAATTAAATTAAACTGAAATGTCTTACAAAAAGAACTCTATTCTAAGTTTAAAAAATAACTTCAATCCTTAGTTTAAAAAACAGTATGTTCTCAGGACTTACACGGGGTTTCTTCTGCCTCTTCACTCCATGCCTTCTTGTTAGGGTTACCTGAGTATCAGGTACCTGGAGTTTCACCCTCTATGCAAGCACTTAACCATGGGCACAAACCTGAATGTTCCTGTCTAATTCCGACCCAGGTAGATGGATGCAGCACAGATCTCTTCACCTGATCCAGTATCATCAGAAAATCCTTAAAGTCAGCAATGAGAAATTCCCAAGGCATGATTCAGTTTATCCTGAAGTGAATCACTAAGCTGGAACATGGATGAGTGAATCATGTAAGTATCTCCAGTGTAAACCAAACTCACTTAAAAGGAATCACGCCTTCTGTCTTTGCTGAGATTCCTCCTGACCACAAGGGAACATCACGCACTCCCATTTGCTCCTTCTCATTTTGGGAGCCTTAAAGGGGTGAATACTCTCCTCCCATTATCCTTAGTTTTGATGGCATTGTCTTTGACTTTCCTTCTTTTTCCTTTCCCTTTTGAATGGTCTTGTTTTCCACCAACCCCATCAGCTCACAAAGCTATCACCCAGCAGTCCTCTTGTCCCAGGAGGAGAGTCTTCCAGCATTGCTTTATCCTGTCCAGAAACCCTTTGTGAAAACCCACTACAAATGTTCTCAGATGGCTGCAATTAATTAGACTGAAATGACAAGTAGTGTGTTGTCTGTACACAACAAAACTTTCAGGTGCCTCCAAAATGAATTCATTTTTTTGGCATGAACATGACCTCCCAGCAACAAAACATAACAATCCTCACAAATAAGAAACTAAATCAAAGCTGTAAAAATTTTTTTCCACCATTTCAGGAACGAGCCTTTCTTATAATGTTCATGTGAACATATGAACATTGAAAACATATGAACATATGAAAAGTTGTTCATATGAACAACTTTTCATATGTTCATATGTTTTCAATGTTCATATGTTCACATGAACATTATAAGAAAGGCTCGTTCCTGAAATGGTGGAAAAAAATTTTTACAGCTTTGATTTAGTTTCTTATTTGTGAGGATTGTTATGTTTTGTTGCTGGGAGGTCATGTTCATGCCAAAAAAATGAATTCATTTTGGAGGCACCTGAAAGTTTTGTTGTGTACAGACAACACACTACTTGTCATTTCAGTCTAATTAATTGCAGCCATCTGAGAACATTTGTAGTGGGTTTTCACAAAGGGTTTCTGGACAGGATAAAGCAATGCTGGAAGACTCTCCTCCTGGGACAAGAGGACTGCTGGGTGATAGCTTTGTGAGCTGATGGGGTTGGTGGAAAACAAGACCATTCAAAAGGGAAAGGAAAAAGAAGGAAAGTCAAAGACAATGCCATCAAAACTAAGGATAATGGGAGGAGAGTATTCACCCCTTTAAGGCTCCCAAAATGAGAAGGAGCAAATGGGAGTGCGTGATGTTCCCTTGTGGTCAGGAGGAATCTCAGCAAAGACAGAAGGCGTGATTCCTTTTAAGTGAGTTTGGTTTACACTGGAGATACTTACATGATTCACTCATCCATGTTCCAGCTTAGTGATTCACTTCAGGATAAACTGAATCATGCCTTGGGAATTTCTCATTGCTGACTTTAAGGATTTTCTGATGATACTGGATCAGGTGAAGAGATCTGTGCTGCATCCATCTACCTGGGTCGGAATTAGACAGGAACATTCAGGTTTGTGCCCATGGTTAAGTGCTTGCATAGAGGGTGAAACTCCAGGTACCTGATACTCAGGTAACCCTAACAAGAAGGCATGGAGTGAAGAGGCAGAAGAAACCCCGTGTAAGTCCTGAGAACATACTGTTTTTTAAACTAAGGATTGAAGTTATTTTTTAAACTTAGAATAGAGTTCTTTTTGTAAGACATTTCAGTTTAATTTAATTGGTCTTTCCCAATGAAATTGCACAGAGAAGTTTTCTGAATAGCTCATCCAAAGAGGCTTTGGAGTCAGGAGGACAGGCAGAACACTTCAGGAAATGAGTCTGGAACAAAAAAAAGGAAATTGTGACCTGAGTGGCTGAACAGATTGCAGAAGGCACTGCCAAGGAATCCAGTGGCCAAAGGCACAAATATGTTGAAGGTACATTTAGGAGGGTCATTGGAGGGTGGCTCCATGGATGGCTGTGCTGGCCACCTGATGGAGGAAGTCATTAAGCAAATTACTGTAATGGAAGCCAGGTAGAGCAGGGGAAGGTCAGTCCTGGGAACACCTCAGTGTTGTGTTCTCCTTCACACATGGCTTTTGGTAGAGATTGGTATCGAGCTGCATTGATTTTTTGGTCCAGTGGCATCTCTGATGCTTGTTCTAAGGAGTTTGAGTCTTGAGACAGTTTTGGAAGGTGACACAGGGGTTGTCCAGGCTGCCCTTGAGCCCTGTGTGCACTCACTGTCCTGTGGGGCCCATCTGGGATGTGGCTG
>NW_005056740.1:0-3044 GCF_000277835.1 Geospiza fortis
AAGGCTTGCCCAAACAAAACTGGTGACCCTGTATATCCCCGTGGGAGGACTGTCCATGTCAATTGTTCTTTTGTCATTTTCTCTCCTTCCTCCTTTTCTCATTCAAAGGCAAAAAATACTGTTTACTGTCCTCTGTGTGAGGAAAAACTGCTCACTTTGAAATTTTAAAAATATTTATTAAACCTTGACAAAAATACAACAAAAGGACTACATAAGGAAAAATTTGCAGTACTGGGAACTGCCCGCGTGCATACCATGTGGCTGGTTCATCTTCAAGATGGATGCTCCATCTTTTATACCCCTAGGGGTTGCATCAGCCAACCCTGCCCCCTCCCAAAGTCTGTCAGTCAGCTCTTCCTTGTCATTTATCGGTGGAGACTGCTTTCTTGTAACTTGATTAGAGGTCAGGTGTTGCCATGCCGCACCCCCTTAGCAACAAGCTTTTCCATTCCTAACTGCCCCATGTAAGGGGTATTTGCTTCTATTTACCTGTCCTAGACAACTCAGGCTGTCTGATGGCAACAATACAGAAGGGGAGAAAAGGGAACTATGAGGAGAACAGAGGACATCTAAACTATAATAACATAACTATACATCACTAAAGCTTTTCTTAATATTCGCACAATAGTCATCCCTTAATTGCAAGAGCCAATCATCTCATTATCCATCTATAACACTGCAATCGGACACCCTCAGAAAGCATCCTTCAAATCCATGACGTAAAGAAGGTATTTGATTCAGGATGATATAGGGATCCAGAACTGTGGTATGCCTTGGTTTGGCAATTTCATTTATTATTCTAGGTCCTGCACCATTCTGTAGGTTCTCTGAGAAACTATGCTCACATTTAAAATTTCAAAGGTTTATTAAACCTAAGCAAAAATACAACAAAAGACTGAATAAGGAAAAATTACAGTGCTGGGAGTCTCTGTGATCAGCAACCACGTGCTCATTTACAAAATGGATGCTCTGCTTTTTATACCCTTGGCCCCTCCCAAAGTCTTGTCAATCAACTCTTTCTCTGACGTCCATTGGTGCAGATCACTTTCTTATAATTTGATTGGAGGTTAGATGTCGCCACGCCATGCCTCCTAGTAACAAGCTTGCCCTCCCCTAAATATATGGGGAGAACATATAAAAATAACATAACTATGCATCTATAAAATTTCTCTTAACATGCACATAATATTTATCTCTTAATTGTGAGAGCCAACCATGGCATTACCCATTTATAACAGTTCCATCCTGTTTCTTAACCAACAGGATAGGAGTGTTGTAGGGAGACATACATGGCTCCAAATGACCTGTCTTTAGCACGGACTCAGTGACAGGCTGTAACCCCTTCCTTCCCTCGTTTGAAATAAGGTATTGCTTTTTAGACACCACTTGTCCTAGTTGCTTCAAAGTACTTTGGAGAAACTCTATGTCTAATTTTCTGTATTTCTCTGGGGCTGCCCACATATCTGGATTAATTTCAGCATAAGCCTTCTCAGACATTTTACACAAAGTCACCAAAGTGTTAGCCTCTGTATCATTTTTCACAATACTAATTTGCGGGAAATCCAGGACTCCTGAACAACTGACCAATATGATCAAGCAGAAGCCCTTTATTGTTTACATTACACACACTTTTATAGATTCTACAAACTACTAAGATCACACTTCCTGATTGATGCCTTTGTCTTCTTCCCTCGTTCTCTGCCTCCATTTCTCAGTGTCCATGATTGGTTACCGTGTAGGTGTTCTACAGTCCTCTGTTATCTAGTTCTTGTGATCCTGGTATGCAGTCTCTCAGCTTCTTTGTTCTTATTTTAGCACAGTTTATGTCTTAGCAACCTTGATGAATTCCACAGTGCCCTGAGAAAATTCTGATAAGAACAGTTAGAGACGGTATGGCTGGTGCACACTGAGGCCTAAGTTGTTTAGATACACTGCTACAATTCCCCCTTCTTCTCCTTGCACCAGACAGGCCCTCTTTACTGTATTCTCTACTAAGCAGGTCACCAACTTTATGCATGGAATAACACAAAGACATAAAATAATGACTACTAAAACTAACAGAGTTCCCTTTACAATATCTATCAACCATCCAGTGATTCCCCATCCCTTAAACCATTCATCCAAACCCCAGTCACTCACAGTCAATTTCTTCATGTTATCTTGTAGTTGTTTGAGTTTCCTGTGAATGGATGCAGAATGGTCAGAGAGGTTCATATAACACTTTCCTTTCAAACTCCTCACAAATTAAAAAGATACTTGGTGGAAGCTTTTTTACAGTTGCATTTGTACCAGCACTGCCAAGATAAGTCCAATTGTGGTAGTATTTGGTCACATTCTTATACCATGGAGAATTGGGATTAAGAATGACACTATAATTTTTGGGACAAGGGACTAGAACATTGTTCATATTAGTTGATTTTGGGTTTAAAAAGTAGTTAAAAAACAAGTAATAATTTCTAGATACCTGTGGATATTGTCAGTTCAGTCGAAGAAAGAACAGAGAGAATTTCTCCCAGGCTGAGCCTGGGAATCTTAGATGAAAGAATTCAAACAATTATTATCTCTCTTTCTGTAACCATTGTTTATAGTTATGGTTCTTTACAGCGTGCTATTCATAGTCACCAATAATGTGAGATGTTTTCTACTTTGAGACCAATCCGGTCCCACTTAGCGAGTGAGACTATAAAACTCGCTGCTTCTCTACTAATATTCTTCTTGAGCCTTCTGATCCACCTGGAGTATTTTTTTCCGTCCCTTACTCAACAGCGTCCTTTGGTGGCCGCCGACGTGATCTGCAGCCTAGGTTGAAGGCACGGGACCCTGGAGGGTCCAGCCAAGTTTGCAGCCGAGGCTGAACACGGAGGGATCTGGAGACCCCTCGTGGATCAGACACCATTTGCCCTCTTGAGTGAGGTAACACTGTCTGTGCCCCGTGTTTTCCTGAGAAGACTGGTCCCATTAGGACCGCGGGCGTTGGCCCCGAGAGGCTGGGAACTGAGTGGGGATGTTTTTTCCCGACACAGCAGACTGTCTGTCTCTTGAAG
>NW_005056741.1:0-3042 GCF_000277835.1 Geospiza fortis
AAAAACCCTTTTTGTCCTAACTTTGATTTAAATCTTTAATCTTCAAAATGTCTTCCTCAACCAGCACTTGACCACCTCAACTCTACCATTTCCTTTGTAAAGCTGGGCATGAGATGATTCTCAGTAGGTGATTTGAAAAATATTCTCCATGCACATGTTTACTGATGTGTTTTGCTATACCCATGTAGGTTAAATTTCATTTTTTCAGTCTACTCAACAGACATTTTGTTGTACAGATTCGACTTGACAAGCCCATTTGACTGGCAGGACATGTCTCAATCTGGAGTGAGGCAAGTGCACTGGGATTCCAGGAAAGCCACTAACTTGTGTGGAGGCCCACTGGATGTACATAAGCACCATGTTCCTGCCTGGCTTTTCACTACCTTTAGAGAAGACTGATATTCTTCTCTGATCCTTTTCTAATTGTGGCTTCAGCTGTTGTTAACATTAATATTCATGTGTTGGCATTCCAAAGCGAGCATAATTATAACATTATTTTTCCTATTGTGTGTGAGCAACTTGAATATAAGAATTATTACATTTTAATATAATCTTGATATTGTCACTGATATCAAGCTTATAGTCTTCATTGCTAAATACTCGTCTTTAGAGAAATGCACCTCCAGAAGTAGATTCAGACACCTGAGTCTATATCTGTGGGAAGAATTCATAACACTTGCTGAACATATTCTTATGTAAACAAACTGTACATGTTCTTATCTGAACAAGATCTACATTATCCTTTAATTTAAGCATCTGTTTTTGTTTTAATCTTTAACAGTATCACCTCAGAGAGAGGGAGATGAGTTTGCACCACTATAAACCAATGATTAAAACTTTCTCCAAAATCTGATTTATTCATCTGTCATGGTGCATGCCCCAACAGACTTCCTGCTCAATCCCTTCTCTGTACTGAATTGCAGATCCAGCCCAACATTAAGTATCGGCATACTTTACCTACTGACGAAAGGTAAAGGTTCTTTTAAAGATCTTCTATAAGTTTAAATCCATATAAGCATATTTTGTATTCTTTTTGTAAAATTTCTGGGGGCACACATATTGTACTCTGCTACCTAGCTTCACTTCCTTCCTGAAAGTCCCTCATGCATTTTTGTTCAATGTGGGCTGGTGTCTGTCCCCAGGAGGCAGTTCCCTGTCTGCATTAACCTCCTCTTTACTGTGTACAGAAGGCTCTGGATGTGCACAGTGATCCCACGTGTACAAGGCCTCCCCAGCAGCAGCCTGTGCTAAGGTCTTGTCCACAGGACTGTCTGGACCCAACTCTGGCACCACTGTAATGCTCCTGTTGTTGTGCATGGAGGTATGAACAGTGCAATTCTTCCAGCAATTTTTCCCTTTCCTTGTGCATTAAAGGCTCATTCATGAGCCCTGCAGTTTGTGCCAGGGTCTAGGAGTACACCATGTGGAAAAGAGCAACCAAAGCCACGCAGGGACACAAATGAACAGAATCCAGAGCCCTGAGGCAGTAACGCTAAACTCAGAATCCAAGAAAGTCATCAGCAGAAAGTAAACCCAGAGGAAGGAATTCATTATGAACAGCGGAGGAGCCCATGGGTTGCTGATATGTTATCTTTGCCAACCAACCTGGCTCACCAGCATGCTGAGTCTGTCTAAAAGGCTGCTGATACACTCAACTTGCCTTGTGCCCACAATCAGTCCCTCCAAAAACCTTCTCAGACAGCGTGAGAAAAGCGTGACCTGACTCATGCAGAGCAGGGCTACTCCCAGGAAACTTTAGTGCTCCAAAATCTTACTCTAGCTGGGAGCTCTGCTATTGCCTGGGAGCTGAGGGGTGCCAGGACGGCCCGGAGCAATCTAGTGAGGAGTTAATTAAAAGAAAACAAGTTACAGTTTCATCTAATTTGCTGAAGAAGGTGGTTGAGTCTTTGTTGCATTGGGCGGCCAGTGATTTGCTGTGCTGGGATGAAAGCCCATCCTCTTCAATCATTCCCCAACAGAGCAAAATTACCAGTGTCAGGAATACTCATTTGGTGGCATTAATCAGAATGGATTAAGAAGGAACAATTTCTGAAATGCCCTGCAAGAATAGCTGTGGGACATCAAAGAGGTCCTGTGATCCACAAAACCAGAAGACTGTGTCCTCTGCTTTGAAATATTGTAGTGAGCCAAAAATTTATTGGAATTACATGCTAACTGCATTGTGTATAAAAGCACTTCAGTGTTCGATAACTTGTGTCCTATCTCCTCTGTTGTAATATAATAATTAGATAAGTAATTATTTGGTGAATTCAGGTGCTTCTGTTGGAGGAGTTTAATGATCCATTAAAAATCTTAGACTGCTTCTTGATTTTAAGCGCACAGTAATACCGGGTAATGGGCAACCACAGAGGCTATTCAATCCATTAGGAATAAATGCATTGCTATATATATTATAGCTGCATGCAGTTACTTTAAACATGAATGTTTCCCTGACTACTTTGAAAGGTATTTTTCCTCTTCTAAAGAAAGAAAAAGCAGATTATGTGTAGAGTTGTGGTATTTTATAATCCGATAATTTTCTTGCCTTAAAAATCTGTTTCAGATTTTTTAATTTGAATTTGCTACATAGCAACATATTTGACAAGAGTAAAAACATTTTCTTCCAAATCCAGAAATCTGGATTGTCTCTGGAACTTGGAAAAAGTACAAAATGTCTCATGCTGTTTTTTTGCTTGAAGAAGAAGTATGTATGTACAAACTGCATATAGAATAGACATATGTGACATGATTTCAGATGCAAAGTGAGACAAATATGTGTCTTTTCAGAGTCTTTTCTACATTATGTAACATCCCACCTCTGCTATAGTCATGTATATGTCATTGCTGAGTGGAAACCACTAATTTGTGCTTGAGAGACCAACAGAAACCCTAGAGCCCCAGCATCTCACTGTGGTCATTACCATTTGTCATTAAAACAGTCTCTTGTAGAAGTTCTTAGGGCTGTAGTATATAGTTGTGTGAAAAGGTCAGCTTGATGCTCAGTACTAATCAAAGAACCAACCAACCAACCAAACCAACCAA
>NW_005056742.1:0-3041 GCF_000277835.1 Geospiza fortis
TCACCAAGTGCAGCTCTTAAGTGAATGTTCCATACAGGGACCAAACCCCTAGCCCTGGTGCTATTGGCACCATGCTGTCAGCACAGCTGGTGGTTTCATAGCCTGACCATCAGCACTTCCAACTTTAATTACACATCCCTACACATCCATCATTTATCACTAAAATATAAAGGACTCCATGTTCCTCTTCTGTTCATGTACAGCCCCTCATTCAGAGGGCCTTTGATTGAGAATGGAGACCCCTGAATCTCACAGTAGAGATTTTAAAATCCAGGTCCATAACATCCTGCACTGATCCTTGTTTGTTGTAGCTGCACACACACTTGTAGGTTTAACCTGGAAATGCAGGAGAGCCCTGAAACACAATCTTGCTCCCTTGTATGGAAAACATCTTTGGAGAACACAGCGCCAGGACAGTTATCATGACAGTCATCTACAGCCCCTTCTCTGACTGAAATGTCCCTTTCTTATAAAGTGTCTGTGACATCAAATACTTGTAGGTAGTGGGAGGCCAATTTTCAAGCACAAATATTTGAATAGCACATCCAGATTTTATATGCAGAGAGGTAGGCGTAAATGCCTGAATGTGCAATTGTTTAGGCATAAAATTGGCTATTGAGTTTTATTGCTAAACTCCAATTTAAACTGAACTGTTAAATTCAAGTAATGAAATTCAAACCTCAAAGCCTCTTCTGCTTTTTTTCCTAGTGATACCCCACACAAGAGAAATGTTCTGTTACTTAATGGCAGCTGAAAGGAAGAATTTATTGAAGTGTGTTCTGAAGTTACTGTTTAAAGAGCTCTTGTTTGCAGAGATTATTTCTTTCTCACATAGGAGCTAAAGGTTTACCTATTACCAGTTCAACCCAGTAGGTAGGGCCAGCTGGAAAAAATCATTCTCAAGACTTCATGCAGGCAGAAGAACAGGCTGAAACCTGCTCTTTTGAGGTTCAATCAGTTCTGCCTATTTACTACAGCGCTTTGTTTTGCAGGTACTTCAACAGACATTGATTTTCTAGAGGTAAGTAATGCAGAGTGAGACAATTGCACCTGTGCCATTATCTTGGGGTTAGCCTGAAACTTATTCATGAACAATTTGATGTTTCTCTTGACACACTGAAGGTGGGCAAATATACACATAATATTTCTAACATGCATCAGTTTTTGTGGAGACTATTGCAAGTGGTGATAAAATAACCAGTTAAGAAAAACAATTACAAACATTACAGTTACAATTACACCACTTTTTTCCTGTATTGTGTGATGGTCATACTAACAAACAAGTTCCTAAATGATACAGCAAATTCAAATATGTTTAGAGTAATAATTTTAAGTTTTATGTGTTTCACTTTTTGATCCAAGACTTTACTGGTTACCTTTAACTAACAACTTTTAGAGAAGCAAGATAAGTTAAGAAAGATATTTGATCCTTATTCAATTTCAAGAAATGAAGAATCCTAGGGAATGAAAACAAGTAGCTAATTACCTTCTCTGCTTCAAAAGCAAAAACTCTTCAGTTGTGTGGCTTCTACTTAGCCCCTAGGGTTTGAATAGCTCTATTTTTTCAGGACTTTGAAAGCTTGTTTGTACCATGGATGACTGAGTTTTGTCCAGGCTTCTGTCAACTTGTGTTCTGTTTGTTTCCCCATCTTCTCTTCTGGTCTCTGCCAATTTATTTCATCTTATGTACATTCAGAACACTGCTTTTTGATCACATCATCTTTTAGCATCATTTCCTATATAAGCTCATTTTCAAGGGCATTAATGGACTATGTCACTCTGTACTCCCAGCCCTCTAGGTCAGGACCTACCCAAAACATTAAATTTAAAACACCTTTGACCAACCTCCATACCACTCTTTGCATGTGGGAGCTGCTCATTCACTAAACTCACGTGGTTGTTGTCATTCAAATCTCTCCCTAAAGCCTTCCTTTATTCTGATGCTAATGGCAAAAAAATACTATTAGGCAACTGGAGAGCTACCAACAGCTTGATCTATTACATTGACTAATATTGCTTCATTATAGCCTGACATCCCTCTTCCTGCATGTATTAATCATCTGTTCTTTGAGGCAAAGTGTTCTCTCTGCAGAAAATCCCAAGGCTTTAAATAATGAGGTTATGCAACACCTACATGGTGTGATGTGTCAATTGTACAGCCACTGCTACATGAGCCTAAAGTCTACAATGAAATAAATAATTTGTTAGTTTAGCATCTAGCTTGCTTTATATGATGTCAAATTCCATCTTGCAGATCTGGTTTATATAGTAAACATTTAAATGTGAGAAGCAAACATACCTGTTTTTTTCTTCCAGTGCCAGCTAATGAGTGGCTCTTCAGACTGCCCACAGCTGCAGATCTATCATTTTTTTTATTATTCACTTTTATTTACTTTGTTTCTCTCTGCTGAAAATTGTAGCAATTACTAAGCTCATCTCATTGATAGAAATCATTGGAGATTCCCTACAGTTGTAAAAGAAATTGTAACATCTGATTTCCATGGAGTAGACAGAAATTTCCTCATCATGGCACAAGAGGAATTTTTCAAGCCTTTTGATTTCATACACGAATTTGTTTGTTTAAATGTAGTAAGCAAGTGATTGGTAAAAACAAAGTGGTGGGAAAGGCTTTAAAAACACATTTAACCTAAGTGTGGAAATGGATTCTTGGAGAAAATGGAGGATGAGACCACAACATGGCAGAAATATCGCAGCGTTCTCTGATGGGGGTTTTTGAAGCTCAGACATCTCTGGTGATGGAAAGAACCCTGGAGAAAGCAAAAGCTGAGCACTGTGAGATTTTAGTAAACTGGATGAGTCAACAGCTTCTTTGCCTTGGGTACTTTCTGCACTTTTGGTCTTTTCCTCCCACGTGCTCTGGTGGGAAAGCCTTACAGTAGAGGAGTACATGTGTCTTTTTGGGTCACTGTTGAACACCACCACCCAGATTGCCTCATATTCTCTGTTTAATTCCTTGGTTCTCATTGGGAATGGCTTTAAACTGAAAGGCAATAGGTTTAGATTACATATAAGGAAGAAAT
>NW_005056743.1:0-3041 GCF_000277835.1 Geospiza fortis
AACTGTCTTTATCTCAACCCACGAGTTCTCACTTTTACACTCATGATCTTCTCCCCCATCCTAGTGCAGGGGGAGGGAGAGAATGGCTGTGTAGTGCTTAGTCACTGGTGGGGGCAAACCACAACAAAAGACAACTGGAACAGCTCACATGTGAGAGCCAACAAAGCATCCTCTGCACTGCACAGCTTAAGTTCTCCCAGTTATTAGGTAGTACTCCTACATATTAGATGATGTGTCTTTCTTAGGAGCAGCCCCCTGTCAAAGTAACACTTTGAGAAAATGGAATTCAAATTGTAACTCCCATTCAGGTATTTCTTCTTCTCATTCTATGAAAATCAATCCCACCTTATACTCAGAATAATATCTCTGGTCCTCAGAGGGCAAGAAGGAATACATCTGGCTTCAGCTACAGACAGAAGAGAGCAGCTTGTTGCTGAGTGTTCTCTGCCAAATCTCTTCCCCACACAAAGTTATGTAAAACCAGACAAAATTATCCTGTTTCAGTGCATTCAACTTGTGGAAAAAAACTCTGATTTTAATGAACTGCTCCTCTGCTAAAGCACTTAAAAGTGGCATTTGCTAACGCTCGTCTTTACATCAAATTCAGCGGTTGTTGGATCAGACTCTCAATCTGCAAGAGTCCTTCACAACCAGTTTTATGCAATTTCCAAAGTGTTACACTAATCAGTAGATGCTTTAATCTTCATAAATGCAGGAGAGCTCTTAGGGACTAGTGCTACAGTGACTGGAGAAACTCATTCCAAAACATTTTAATCCTTTCAGAAGCCTTGTGTTTTCAAGCTCAACAAAAAACCAGAGTGCATAACCTGCATGAGTTTGCATAAGGAAATATTCAGAGCTAAAAATGACCAAATTCACTAAGTGAATAATAGGTCTACTTGCCAGCAAAATTTGTGAACGAAATTCATGGATGAATTTCTAGTCAAGCCAGACAGCACCTTGAACTGTTTTAATTTGCATCTGTATTTCCAAACTTTCAACAACTTGGAAAGATCCATACATATGCATCATATGTATTCATGAGAAAGTCATGCATACATACACATCATCACACACATTCTGTTTCCAGTTACATGTCCCAGCAGAGTCTCTGTGTCTTCACTTCAAGGCAGTACTGCCCAATATATCTAGGAAAAGTCACTGTTAAGATTTGCTGGTGTCACTGTGGATTGGGTTTAGCTCACAATCTCAATTTGCCATATTCTCAGAACTGCTCCAGCATATACTTGCAACACATCCAGACATCCCTGTCAGCATGAACAGCGAGGCAGAGTGTGCCTCCTGGCATGCCCTCCCTTCCTCTAGGTCCCCTCTTCTCCTCAGGGCCACAGGACATTATCATAGATGAATTTATAAGGAAATCAGTAACATTACAGTGGATGCAAGGAAGGGAGGAGAAAATGAAATCTGGTTAGCAGGAAGGTTCAGATTCAGCAGTTTTCTTTCAATACCACCTGTAGGGGTGGCTGGGATGGAGTGAACTCTGCTCAGGGAAGCTCCTGCATTTGTGATAGCATCCCTCTGATAATGCACCAGTGCTGTGGCTGCTGCTGAGCAGCTCTCACAGCAGCAGGGCTTTCCCTCCAACCTCACCTCCTCCTCCCAAAGAGGCAAGCAGTTTCAGTGCCAGAGGATGCAAAGGCACACAGCTTGGGCAGCTGACCCACACTGAGCAGAGACATTCCTTAGCACAGGATATTACACTCAGCAATAAAAACCTGAGGGGTGGGAGCACGGGGAAGTTTGTGTTTAAAGGCACATGTCTTCCAAAGCAGCCATTACACATACTGGGCCCTGCTTCCCAGGAGGTGACTGGACATCTGCCTGGTGATGGGAAGTGGGGAATAAAAAACCTCTTTTTGCTTTGGTTTTCTGTTCAGCCTTCACTTTTCCCATTAGACTGCTTTTATCTCAACCCTTTACCTTGTCCATCTTTTATCTGCCTGACCCACAGAGGAAGTGGAACAAGAGAACAACTGGGTCTGGCAGCCAGCTGAGGTCACCACACCATCATATCTATTTTAGAGCAAAAATTGGTATTGCCTGTTTCACAGCAATGTTGGGTTCTGGTGCTGCTATAAACTTGTACATTAGATTGCCTTGAGGCTCACAGTTATGCTGGCACAACAGCAGCCCCAGAACACCAACACCACACTGACATTCATGGTTTAATAAAACAGGACAATGTTACCTCTGCCAATTTTAAAACTTCTGATCTTTCTCTGGAAGCCAAATAAGTCATATTTAAGAACTGGAGTATGTAAAGCTACTATGCTGTTTTGCAGCAGTAGCTTCTCTAAAAGGATGTAAGTTTCCTCCTAAGATTAAAACCTTAGGGAAAAAAACCAACAACAAAGAAGAAAAAAACCAAACCCTGTACAGCTCATCTATGCTTTCAGCCACCTGAGCAATAAGACTCTCTCTAGCTGCAGCTGTATCACCTTAAGTATTTTCCTTGCTCTCTCCAAGGAAAAGAATATTGCAACTGTCTCACGTTCCCAGAGATATCACAAGCAAAGTAATTATTCATTCTATTGTCTTATCCTTGTGTCAAGAACATGACCATCTTTTATGAGGCTTGATTTGAATCAAAACTGCTGTGTTTTGAACAGAGCTGTCAATGGTACTTAGGACTTACACAAGCCTTTCCCAAGACTTACAAAATAAAATCAAAATAATTTAATTATCTGCCATTCACATGTGCTTGATAAGTTGAAGAGAGCTAACTTTCAAATCCTTTACAAAGAAATAAAGGCATTCTTTTACGAAGTCTGACTCCAGCTAAAGACATAATGTCAGCTTGGAAAAGTGGAGATCTAGAGCTCCTCTGTTCACTTCATACAGCAGACCCCTACAACAAGTAAAGGCTTCCATTTTGGAAGTACAGCCCAAAAGTGCCTGAAATTTTAACCCCAACTGGACAGGTATTGATTACATTGACACAACAGAACCCTCAACATGGCTGGGTCCTGGGAACACCCTTTAGTGTTCAGTCTCCACAGAGGCACACTGCAAGAAGG
>NW_005056744.1:0-3041 GCF_000277835.1 Geospiza fortis
CCTTCAATCCAGACCCAGAAAAACTGACGAGTGGTACACCCACAAAAGGCAAATCTTATAAAGCAGGAATATAGCAATAAACTCTCAGCTTTTTTCATTAAGAATTTTTAAGTCAGGAGCTACTGCTGAGTCACTGTGACATGTTTTTGCAGTTAAAAATGCAGCACGAATGGGGTACAATGCACATGTAGAGTTGCAAGTTTTTTAGTCCAAATCCTTTTTATTCATCACATGATAGAGTTGAGAAGAAATCACATAACTGTCTTGCACACAATTCAGTCTCCTCAAATTTGTTCTCTTTTAAATGCAGTGAACCTTACAGTGAATTTTTCATACTTTCACATAGAGAGGTAGACATAATTTTGTTTTGTCAACTAGGAAAAGGTACAGTTGTGTCCCTGTTCTCAGGCGTTATTACTCAAAGCACAGAAGGAGCACATGACTGTAGACTGACCTTCATCTGTTCCCAAATTATGCCTTTTAAAAGCCTTGAATCTGTTTAAGGGGAGCTGATGAAACCTGAAACGAATGTGGTCCATTGCTTTATAAAGTAGATGAATGTAGAACTTAAGTATTACATTTCAGGCTCTTACTGTACTATATATAGCAAAATTAGGATGAGGGAGAATATAACTGTAACCTGAGTCTGGTTTTAGACAATATTTTTTTGTTACAGGTATCGATGGTTACTCTGTAAAATTTAGTATGTTTCTATTTCTAACAGAAAATCACCACAAATTTGCAGAAGGAAAATGTTCTCCAGATAAAGATTTTAATTTTTAAAAGCCGAGTCCTTAAAAAAATTACCAGCCCACAAATCACACCCCCACAAATTGCTAACCAGTTCTGACAGACCCAAGCCTAAAAACAATCTTGAAATAAACCTTGTATCTAAATTTTCATTGCTTTCACTCTGCCTGATTTTCATCAGGATATGTTTAATAATGACCAAACACGTCATCTTGAGTATTAAAGTGACAATTACACTTAATTAGAAAAGTAAGCAGTGCATAACTGCAGAAAGCATCTTTTGCTGTGTGCCTGACACAACAGGCCAAAATTATGTAACTCTTAGGAGCAACCCCTCAATAAACTTGTTCAATAATTACAGTGGAGAAGAGGTCATCAAGGATTTTTACTTCACTCATTTTTAGTAAACTTCATTGTTGTTTCTAATGACATTGTAAAACCTTCCAATGAGCTCTGATAATGTTCATCTGTGTGTTTCAAATAAAAATTAACTTAAATCTAACTCCACAGGACAAGAACAATAGTAAGCTCATTATTTTCCAATAGAAAAATGGCTTATGAATTGACAGAGTCCTTGACAAGTTTACAAATTTTTTGACAGTTTTCAGATGGGAATTGTAACACTCATTAAACATTTAATATGCTTGTAAAATCACAGAAACCTTCAGGATGTAAGTGACTTTTGGAAATCATCTGATCCAATCTCCTGTTAAAAGTCACTCTAACTTCTAAGTTAGGACTGATTTCTAAGAGCCTAGTGCAGTCAAGGTTTGAATTTCTCTAAGGATAGAGATTCTGGGCAAAGCATTCCAGGACCAAACTACCATCCATAGGTGTGTCCTTGTGTCGTGGATCTCCCTTCTGTTAGAATTTAAACCTAAATATGGTAAGAAATGCTGCTTCTTTTGTCTATGCTGACACACAGTTCACTTCTGACTGCATAAGTTCTGAAGGTTTGACTTAACACAGTTTATTTTGTGACCAGTAACAAATTGCACATAACTATTTTTGTCTTTAAATGGCAGGGAGGGATTGGGAATAAGCAATTATTTGTTCAACATGAATTACAGCAGTGACTTCAGGATGGATGTGTAGTTCTGAATGATCTTGATCTTAAGAGAGCTCATGAACCACACACTGTAGACTCATGCCCAGATGTGCAATAACTAAAGGAAAGAAAAGAAATAAAAGGAAAAAATAGAAAAGTAATACCAATTCTACTATTTTACCTTGTGCTAGAGTTACACCACCAGACTACGTATGGTTAAATGATCTTGCCCTACTGCAACATATAGTGAGATTTTAAAAGATGACTCACATCTAAGGCAAATGAAGTGACTACTGCAGCCCTTGTGCTTTTGTCTTTGTATAATTTAATCAGCTGTTCATCTGAACAGTTGGAAAGGATACATTCATACAACAATAACTTCATCTCTCTTGGTAAATATTTTCCTGTATCTTCTGATACAAATCTATTAAATATTGGCTTATATTGACCTAATTGGAAAAGAGACAGAATACTGGGGTCCCAAAGGAACCCAGCACACAAGCTCTCAGTTCACTGCCGTGCAGCAAGGAAGTCAGTCTTAAGCATGTTTACTTGTGCTGCTGAAAGAGGATGACAAATAAAGACATGGGTTAGGCACAATGTCTGGTTTTATAGGATTACACATTTGTTTTTTTAATTCATCATCACTAAATTCGTAATACATATCAATTCTATGTAAATACATAATACATACATGTGTTCTTTACAGATCTTTACAGAACATGCTCAGTTCAGGTAAACAGCCCAATTACAGACACTTGGAGCATTTAACAGTCTTACAGCACTTCTGTAAGTTGTAAACTATGAATACTTATGAAAAAGTATTATGGAAAAGGGATCTTAATTCTGGAAAACATCCACAATCTTCCTTCAAGCAGACATACACACCAGGAAATCCTGACCAACAGAACTGTGTCCCAGAAACCTCTCCTCTTCTTCAATATTTATCTTTCATTGACAGTAATGAACCTGTAAGAGCTGTCTCAGCATGAAGTTCTTTATAATCTTCAGGAACTAGTTAGCATGACTTTTCCATATAATAAGCCTCACAGCTATTAAAATACATCAAAATGCAGAGCTTTAAAGTATTACTAGGGATCTTGAATCTGACTAATGTATTGGGTAATAACTGCCTTCCTATTCACAAAAAAAAAATTATTTAAACCCATGGATTTCCTATGCAGGAAGTTCACATTACTACCTTTGGTGTCAGAAGCTGCAATGATTTTCCTTTTGAAAGAGT
>NW_005056745.1:0-3040 GCF_000277835.1 Geospiza fortis
AAAAAACAATGGGGAAAAACAACACCCACAATAAAAATTTTGTTGCCAAATGTAATAATTTGATGTCTACAACATATAGGCTTTTGTTTAAGAGAAAAGCGAAACAAAGCTGTTTTTCACTGTTAGCCCTGATCTAGTGGTGTCTTTGACATCTAAATCATCATGATTACTATTTTGTACATTCAGCATTTCTTCTTCTACAAATAATGCACACTTCTTGCAATGCTGAATACATCTAATTCTTTAGTCACACAATCCAGAAAGCAAAAACGTGGCAGAGAACCTGGGGCTCAAATTAAAGTTTGTTTTAAGGCTGGAGACAGGCTTTCCCACCAGTGCAATTGAATTGACAACAGCCCATATATGCTGGGAGGCTGCTATAAACAACTTACAAGCTGGCTCCTCACAATCCATTGCTATACTGGGAATCCCACTCTTTATTTTAAAGGATAATGCCACTGCATAAGTCAGTCACAGCAAAGCTTAACTGGGTTTGCTGACAGCTCATCTTGTCTGAGATTATTAGCTTATTCTTTCTTTGTGTGGGTGTATTGTTTAGTAGTCTCACAGTCAGCTTGTTGGAAGCCAACCAAACTTTTCAGGCAGGGGTAGATATTTATTCTCTGCTTGTACAGCATCCAGCACAATGTGGTCCATGCTGGTCACAATCTTTATTTATACTGTGTTATAAACATATCCAGTAACACTACAAGCTTAAATTTCATGCTAGTCCCAAATGTGAAGCCATACATATTAATTCTGTAGGAAAGCTAATGTCCTTTAAACAGCAGCACAGTTATTTAATTTTTAGTCTTACAGGTCTCCAGTCTTTGAGAGCTACTGCTAAAGGTGAATTATGCCATTATAAAGTTGGAGTGTTAGTCTTTTGTATGCTTTGACACAAAAGACATTTAAGAGAGCTATCTGCATCAGTAACCCCATGCAGGATCAGAATAATAAATCAACAGCAACTACAAAATTGGATACCTTTTTAGTTCCAGACAGAAAGAGATCTCCCATGTAGCGCTAATTTCTCAATCAACTCCCATCCAGCAAAATGAATGCTGCTGTGAAGGATTGCTTGCTGTTTTAGTCTGCAAATCTCCCATATATCAAGAAGGCAGTCTGCTTTGCAGTGCTTATGTATAGAAACTGTGTCCTGGCATAACTGAGCACTGTTCACTTACATCAGTAGAAACTGTATGTGTTTCTGCAAAGGTCAAATTTTGCCATGGTCTTCACAGTAATGTAAAAATTTTATGTTCATTGCAAAGATGATATTTCATCAACTTTCAGGTAGTTTTTGAAAAATAATGTAGTTTTTCAGCTTCAAGTAGAAGAATGAAGATGAGACAGACATTAGTCATGTATGCTTAATGTGCTTCTGGAAGACGCTCAAGTACTAGGGTGGGAGAGGAGAATCTATATGAGACAGAGCTGCGCGGTGTTTTAAAATATATATCTTGGGATTTTTTTTTACTGCCAAAATAGGTTGTCATGAGCAGTGTTAATGCTGGAAATAATTTTTCCTGATTTGAAGTGATGATTCATTCATATGACAGTATATGTCCTATGTATGTCTTTTGTTGCCAGCATGTTTTCATACAGATTTAATTTATTAACCAGAGGGTCTCAGGAAGCCTGTTCACTTCTACGAGGTAGTTGAAAAGAATAAGGTCTAAGGCACACTGAGATACTGAAAAGATGGAGAGAATATTGCTATTGCAAGCCATTACATGCTCTGCATACACTCAAATGGTGGGTTTCTAGTCCATGGATCACACTTCAGCTAGTTTTCATTTTAAAACATTATTTGTAAACTTAGGATGTAAGATAGATAGTAACAGTCTGAAAATGAAGTCTGAATTGTTTTAAAATATTTTGGCCACGGTAAGACAACTCAGTCACAAATTGAACGGGCAGAATTGCTGGAGTCCATTACTGAAAGGTAGGAACAGCTCAGAGATTAAAAATAATGTCTTGTTAGCTCTCACAGTACTTTGCCAACTACAAGCTGACATTCTCACGCTATTTTGACATAGGTAAACTGGTGTCATAATGCAATTAAACATGGGAGCTGGTCTATTTCCAAAGTGATAACTAGTTGTCACTGTAAGTCAGTGGATCAAGATTAGGGATAATATTGCAGCATGGATTGCTTTTAACAAAATCTATGCATAAATACCTAGAGGCAATTTTTACAGATACAAATTTGTATTATGTTTGAGTGGATATTCTATGATCATTCCCAGCCTGATAAGTTCCCTTGCACTTTCTTTTCCTCTGTAATAAGCAACAGCAATGTCTGACTGTGGGACAAGGTGCAAAGCTAGAAACTGTTTGTTTTCTAATTCCTAAAACCAAAAATATACCCATGAGCTCTAAGACCAAAAAACCAAAAAGATAATTTCATTTCATAATCATATATTCTGCACAGCTTTCCTTTTTAGCAGAACTTGAGACCTGAAGACATCTCATGGTGCACCTGATACACTGTTAGCTGAGAAAAAACCAACCCAGTTGCACAGAGCTCTGGACAGTGATATATGCCTGATTTTACATCAGTCTTTACATAAAGCACTGATCAGGATGACATCCTGATTTCATCCATCATTGACTAACAACACCCAAACCCTACTGACAGCTCCCCGTCATAGCCTTGTTCTCTTACTTGCGGGGCCCTTGCTTTTCCAAGAGCTCTGAGGACTTAGATATGTAAATTCTACCAGTCTTTAGCACTCTACCATTACCTACCATTTCCTGTGAAGATGTGCATGTGTTTACACCCTATGCAGACTTGGTGTACCTAACTTTATTGCAAATTGTTGAACTTCCCAGTGCTAATAAGGCTGATGGCAAGAGAATATTAGAATTCATGTAAACAGACCATGCTTTTTGAAAGAAAGAGTCTTTGGGGGTTCTTTAGGTACAGATACTTGCATTCATTACAAATATCAATGTCAGCCTTTTCTTGCATCCTATTTCTGTCTGTCTTTCTTCAGGAAGTCATTAATGAAACAAAAAATGTTTTGGTGAAATC
>NW_005056746.1:0-3039 GCF_000277835.1 Geospiza fortis
CTAATGAGTCCCAGCTCTACTTCAAACAAATAAACTCCCAAATTATACAAAGGAGACAGTGAAATTAAGATGTTAAAAACAAAATGTTTCACCAACTTACTGGTCTCTGGGTTTTGTGTGACTTTATGTGACTGTTCATATACACACAACATTTACACAAGTAATTTTTAAAAGTCTACTTTAGTTCTAAAGCACATTTTGAAAGAAAATTCTAAAACCAGCAATTTATCTCTAATGTCTATTTGAAGTTACAGCACCACTAGAATAATCTTGAAGAAACGTACATTAAAAGCTGTATTTAGAAAACCTCACCAAGTTATGCTAGGCAATTTTACAAGATTGACTAAATTAAGACTTGTTTGCTTTTACTAGACATCTTACAAACTGTATTGTCTTAAAAAAGGACTTTACTGAAAAAAAATGTGTTATGGAACAAGATGAAGGTGGAGACACTAAATTGCAGTTGAAGCCAACTGCAACTAATCTGTAAAACAATACTTCTTCAGTGTCTTTACTAGGAAGAGACTCCATGTAGAAATCAACACTACAGTTGCATTTGTAGACACCAAACCCATTCCACAATTTTCACACTGTGTAATACTGAACTTCCTTTTCTGCAAATGTACAAAACATACAAGTAAGCATGAAAGCAAAAAAACTTACCAAAGGAACAGACTGCACTTCAAATGTTTCATTTGCCATATCTTTTACCAGTGTTGCTTCCAGAAGCACTCCCATGTTGCTGCTTTGTTCTTCTTCACCTTTGGTCAGGTCGATGTTTTGAGAACAAGGTGTCATTAAGGAGTTTGAACTTTCCATTTTATCATTTAACATCTCTTTTGAGCTCTCTCCAGATGCTGGAAGCACAGCAGAAGCCAAGGAGCACACCGGATGGGTAGCACTTGTTTTGTCAATGTCTTGCAGACTTAACTTTAATGCAGGTGTTTTTGAAACCTTATGGGAAGCATTTCTGGGATGTGTTGTGGCATGATCGACTTGGCTAGTGAAAAGATGTTTGTTAACATGTAGCTTATGGGGCTTATTTATAGGCAATTCCACCTTAGTATCTTTAGCTAGATCTACTGTTTTTTTCAGCACTTTTATAGAGGAGGACAATTGCCTTGGGGAACCAACCCTTGAAGGTGAGGAGACAGATGATAGTTTACGGGACTGGGGAGACTGTTTTAATGCTGCACTGTCTCTTGGCTGTGGCACAGGTCTAGACACAACCTTTGGCTTAACATTCTTAAAATTAGGCTTGGGAAAACTAACTATCTCTGATTTCCTTGCTTTGGTTATTGTTGATGCAATAGGAGACCTGCCCATTGATTTTCTTGCAGTTTGATCTGAACTAGCTTTAAGCCCAGACCTGCTATGCCCTCCTACAAATGCTTCACTTTGTCTTAGTCTAGAAGACTTGTCTCCAAGTTCTTCCAAAGCTGAAACAGAAAAAGTCCTATTTTTTGATCGTTCTTTAGGAGTTGAAGTACATAGAGATGAACTGCTTCCATCAGCTGTTGGACTAAAGACCAAAAAAGTTGCTTCGCATTTCAGCTCAGGCATGACTGTCTTCTTTAATTTTGGAACACTGCAAGATATAGAAGGAATGTTGTGCATATTCCGAAGAGCAGCATTTCCAGAGCTACTTTGTTCTTTGGTTAAAGGTTCACTAGTTTTGTTTGATACTTGTTCTCCATCCATTTGATCTACTGGGAGAAGGTGCACACTATTTACAACACTATCCATGCATGTTTCAGCATTGGAATTCCCAGTTTCTTCATGGAAAGGAGTAATCTGCAAGGATTTCACTTGGTCATCCTCATTAATATTAATGCATGGTGATAATGCATCTAGCTTATAAGGATCTATACATCCAGCAGGTAGTTCTACAGCCTGTGCTTCTGTTTCCTGTGTTTCATTATCAATCTTGATAGGGTTTTTTTGATAGTGCTCAACACCTGCAGAGGTGAAATTAGGTGTTCTTTCTAAGCTGGTTCTATCAAATTTCTCTGAGATAGATACTTCAGAAGAGACCAATGTTTCCCCCAGATGCATGCCATCATTTTGATCAATTCTCAGATTTTCACCTGTAACATTAGTAACATCCAAAGTGCTCAGCTGGCCGCATGCCCTGTCATTTTCCAGGTACTGCATGTTCTGCTCTGAAGCAGGAAGAGTTAGTACAGACTTAGAGTCAGTCTGACTGTAAGGCACTGAGTGTTTGATACTCTGATTTTGCATTTTTGCCATAGCAAAATCACCTTTCACTAAGCTTGTTGTTGCTTCCAAGCCACAGTTCAAAGGACACATACAAGTCTGCTCAGTCCCAGAAGACTTGCATGCAGCATCTGTATCTCCTGATGGAGCTCCTGTGCAGCTGTAGTTACCAGGTGTCTTCTGCAGATCAAGTACTTCAATACACTGCTGTTTTAAAAGACTTCTGAAGTTGCCCTTATTTTCAAAAATGGTATCACCCTCATGCTCAGCCCCTATATTTTGGGCAGTCGAATTACCATGTATCTTGGCGGCACAATTCTCTGAGGAAGGTGTACCTCTGTCACATGCATAGCTATTTCCATTTTCATCCCTTATAAGTAAGGAAGACTTCAACCCATTCTTTGCTTTGTCATCGGACTTCCCAACATTCATTTTGAAAGCTAAATTTTAAACCGTTTTCATTTTATAATTCTTTAAAATCTCAGAGAATGCAGATTCTTCTGAACTTTGCAGAAAAAAAACCAACTTATTTTCCCTGGAATGTATCAATTGTCCTGAAAGATATTTAAAAAGCAGTTCTTTGTTTCATGTTTCCCAAGAAGATTCAAATGTTCTGGAATTAAAAAGAAATTTTTAAAAGTTAGCCAAACCAGGATTTTAAGACAGTAAGCATTCCCAAGTTCGTAGTCTTCAGACATCAGAGCAGCAACATAGAAACAACACTCAGAATCCCAGCAAAGAAAAACTTCAGTCCTCATCCCTTGACGTAGAGCACCTAGAGACTGTTGTTTCTCTGCACTGAAGGCCTTTTTCCTGCCCTTC
>NW_005056747.1:0-3039 GCF_000277835.1 Geospiza fortis
AAAAAAAAAAAAAAAGGCAAGCTTCTCCCTCTCAGAAGGTCAGTGAGGTATGCAGGATTTCATAGCATCTGCGACACAGGCTGATGCACTACAGTGGAAGTAAACCTAGGAGGAAAGAGGCAGAAGGAACTGAAGTGAATCCACATGGGCTATTAGCCCCACATTAGCACTTAAATAGAGCATTATTTCATCATTTGGCGAAGTTCAGATGAGCCCTAACCTTTAGCAGGTAGCTCAGGAGGTACTAAAATGTGGGGACAGCTGGGGTGGTTTTAGCCCTTTAAATGACATGAAAACAGCAAAGTTTGGATCAATAGAGAGAAATTAAATTATAGACTTAAGGAACCAATTTTAAAATCAGGATCTTCCTGAGGCTGTTTTCAACCCAGAGCTCCACAGAATTTCTGCAGAGGAGTTTGTGGTATCTCAATGATATCATAAAAGTGACACAAAAGCAGAGCTTAAGCCTACAGCACTGCCAATAACCTCTCCCTCCTTGAAAAAACAGAAGTGTTACTACAGAAATATCAGATGGATTCTACCAAACACTATCAGTTTGTTTTATAACCAGAGCAGCTGACCTGATGTGGAGGTAGAGGAGCTTCAAACTAGGTGAAGCTTACAAGTCCATTAAGAGCCTGCTGCAAGGTAGCAATTAAACACTTTTCAGAAGAAACTTGCAAAGAAAAGGGTTTGTCAAGTCACCTTTACTCTTTATATCCCCAGAAGGACGGGATCATCTGTCCTTAACACCTCTCCTGTACAAGTTTTCCAATAAATTATCTGAAAATGCTACCTTGTGCAGTAGTCCCAATATTTTGGCTTCTCACATCTCTATCTGCCACCAGCTGATCCTCATATCCTGTGCTCCACAGCCTTCTGTGCTGGAGAAAAGAGGGGAAAAAAAGCCTTGCAGAAGTGTCAAAAAGGCAGTACTTCAGAAGGAAATTCAAACCCCCTCATGAGCATCCATCCCTGCATGTGTAGGGACACGGGGAGGCTGTGGGGAGAAAGATGAAAGGAGACACTTTCATGACAATCTCACTAGAGGGGACCAAGGCACATAAAGAAAATATTTCATTCCAATTTAAGTTAAGCAGTAGAGCTGAAAAAGATACAGCTGCAGCTGATTCTACTGCATTCCTTTCACTCATTTGATTACTTTTATCTTAAATATCCAAAAAAGGCATGGAGCTATCTTGGTGCCTTTCTCAGGGGAGACTGATCATATTTTATATGATTTACCCCAATCCTAGATTAGCTTGCATATCGAAAAACCTTCATCAATCCCTTCCTATCTGAATATGGTTCCACCAGAGAGAGTGGGAATTGTTACTGAACAAAGGCATTATTTTGGTTTGTTGGTCAGCTCTCAATGCCTCCTGGTCAGATGAAACAAGTCCAGGTTAGTGGGGGTACTTTGATCCCTGTAGAGGCCATACAGAAGTGAGCATCAGAGGTACTCTGGGTTGTTACAGAGGGACAGCTGGCAGTCCTTATAAGTTATAATTTGAGAGTTGTCACCTGTCCCCTCCTCATACTTCCTTTTGATCAGGAAGAAAGACAGCAGAGCCAGCTCTGTCTTCCCTCTTTCTCATGGACTTGCTTCACACAAATGCCCCTTCCCTGCAGACAGCTCAGGAAGTAATCAGGCTACATTCCCACAGTGGGCTCCAGGAGAAGGAGGGTTAATGACTGCAGCTCTTTGGGGCAGACATTGTGTTCTGTCAGGATAAGTTATACAACACAGGACTAGGAGCTAAACCAGCAGCTGTAGCCAACAACACCGAGTCTGCCAAGTCTGATAAAGCAACCTCTTGCTCATCATCCCTGAAGTCTGCAGGTGCTGCCAATGCCCAGTAGTAAATGATGAGGTGACATCAGGAAGTTGTCTCACTTAGTGACATCCAGCACTGCCTTATAGCAAAGGCAAGCCCAGAGGTCTCCTGTCCCGACTGCTTCATTACAGAGTCAGCATGAAGGAGATACCTCAGCTGCTTATCTGATCTTTCCTGAAATGCCCACAGCCTGCAGGTGACTTAAGGACAGGTTTTGTTTTCTTGGGGTTTTCTGAAAGCCAACAGTTTATTCTATTACTTTCCCAATTTAGAGACTTGAAATTACTCCTCTCGATGGAGTGGGAATAGCAGAGTGCTTCCTTGCACAGTTGGACTCACTAGATATTATGTGTAATACTGCCTCTGTCCCAGGAGGATATTGAACCAGGTACTTCCTGAATCAACATGAAGTTCACAGGAAAGGAGCGCTCTGCATTCCAAATCCTAGCTGCAAGCCTGCTTAGGGCAGAAGGGGAAAGAACATATGAATAGCTGAAGAATTTTTTCAATAGATGACATGCTTTTTAGTTAATTCTGAAGGCTTTGTTTGTTTGTTTATTTAAATTACATCCCTCACAGCATTTGCAATTTGTTCTCTGTTACAGATTGTTCTAGTTGACATGGCACAGGGTAAGCTCAGGAAGCCTAGGCGTCCCCACCCACCTCCATTTAAACGCTAAGAAGGCACTTCTCTCCATCAGAACCTTCCCCTTGCAGGAGCCATCAAAGCCATCTCTTCAATTTAGGAGTTGGCAGCTTTTCTCTGAGGCAGTACCTTGTCTTCACACACCAGGAATCACACTGAAGATAGTCAGTCACACTGCTACCATGCTGATCTCCACTTCTCAGAGGAGGAAGCAGCAAATCTGCTCTTCCAGAACAGGGAGCACAGGAAAAGCTAGAATTACTCACTACAAGTATTTGTGCTGATCAGGGAGCTGCCAAACACTTTTTATTGCTGCCATCAATTCCATTCCTCCAGGACAGGGGTACGCATAGCTCTTTTGACTCCCAGTGATCACAGCTGGTTTCTGTGCCCTCATTCTGGGCTATTGAGTTCTTATCTTCAGAAAAACAGTGAGGTACTTAACAGCAGCTGAGACCACCTTTAATTTTATTTTATTTTTTGGATTCTCAGGAGTCCCAATGTCCAGGAAACATTATATAATAACATTCATCATGTTTCTAAGGGAAAAAAAAA
>NW_005056748.1:0-3039 GCF_000277835.1 Geospiza fortis
GGACACAGCACCCAAGGTGCAACCTCAGCAGTGCTGAGTACAGGTGCCCTGCTCCCACTGGCCACACTGCTGCTGATACAAGCCTGGATGCCATTGGCTTCATGATTAAGACAGAGTCATTAAGACAATTGTTCAATTCTATTCCCATCTCATTAACATACACCGTATGTAAAGCTTGAAAAATTACACTAAGGTCCTATTAAATGCATTCCTGTGACATACCATTTCAGCAAGAAGTAACTCCTGCTACTAGAGAGCATTCACTGCATGCAAAATTGTGTCAAAACAAAATCAGTTAACAGTTTTCTTTGAAAAATTAATCTGAAAGAAATTATTAATGTTGCAGTAAAACAAACAAGATCACACATCTTGCCTTTTCTAAGCATTAGCTTATCATGCTGGAAGATTATTGTTTTCTGTGGGAATTGTATCATTGTCTCATTTTCTCCATAATCATTGCCAGAATGCCACAGTAAACCAATTAGATGTTTAAACAGCTGAGAGTTTTGTTTGTTTGTTTGTTTACATGCTAGCTCTTTACAGATCTCTTTAGATGTTGATAAATAAAAGTTGAAATTTTGGATGAAATTTTGGATGAAAAGTTGAAAAGTTGGATGAAATTAAGAACTTCTTTCATCCATCAAGACACTATTAGGTTTTTTTCACATCAAATTTTTTTTTACTTTCCAACCAATTACAGCTAAGGATAACAATTTCCTCTTTGGAAACACGTAAAGTATTTTAAGTAACTTTTTTATAGCCAACGAAACATCTGATCAAATTTGAGGTGTGCATGGGCAAATGAAGAAAATGAAGCAAATAATGATAACCCTTCTCAAATTGAAAACAAACAGTCCTCATCTTCCTGGTGTTACTGAACAAACTTCCACTAACACATGTTCTAAGGCATCGCTCAAAACACTGATCTGGGTTTAAGACCATGTCACAATGTAATCAGGCCCCACCAAAACTGAAAGCTGCAGTAACTTTAAGCCACAGCCATACCCGTGTGCATGCACTCATGTGAAAGTATCGCACACACTAAATTGCACTGAGGCCGTGAGAACATGCAACTTAGCAATGTGCAATATCTCCACCAGAGCAAGCAGAATGGGAGCTTCAGGGAACAAGGGTATGGTGCATTCAGGAAGAGAACGACATGCTGCTCAGGGAAAGGAAAATGGTTCAGGCAAAGGTGTGCATGCTACTACTTGGAAATCCGTGATTTGGAGACTTACTGCTTCATCCATTCAGGACAAAAAGAAAACAAAAATAAAAATCCGGACAAGAGCACCCCCTCCCTAGCTCAGGGGGAAAGAATTTAATTTTCCTACTTAAGCAGTAAAGTAGGTAACTCATGAATCAACTTTATTTTACGGAACCCTTCTGAACAAAGCAAATCTCACACTGTTATGGGCAGATAATGATTCTCCCAAAACTTCAAAATACTACATCATTAACTATAGTTACAGTGAAGAAAATCACTAACTACTCTTGGGAATTAAAATTATCTAAATACAGTAAACTCATCCAAGTGGTCCTCATGTTTCTAAAGCAAGTCATCTTCCTAAAGATTTCCTATTCTGGCATAAACCTTCTACCACAGCCATCAGGCCCCTCCCTGTTTCCCTTTCTTCGTTCCTATGGCTGACTTTAAGTGGTTTCAGTGAAGTAAATCATGTATTTACTATATTCACAGGCAATTAATCACCTCTGTCAGTCAAGGGAGACTCACACACATGACAAAATATCACCCCTTTGTAATTCATCACATTTTTGTCCTGATATCCATTTATGTAATATGGAAAAAGGATTAAGAAAAAACAAAAAAGAAAAGAAAAGAAAGGAAGAAAAATAAAAGTAAATAAAAAAGGAAGAAAAAAGGAAAAAAAAAGAACTGTGGAGGGTTTAAATGCAAAGGACAAATGAAGAATATATCAAGAATTAAAAAAGAGTAATGAAATGTGGCCACACCAAGAAAGTTAGAATCAGACTGAGAACAACCTGAGATTGCAAACCAAAGAAAAAAGAAAACAGATACACCAATTGGTTTGAAGAACCAAAACCATAGAGAACATAAGCTCTTTTACTGAGTCACTAGCAGTATTTGGAATGATTATAACTTTGCTAAATTTTTATTTCCCACCTCATTTACAGGCATGGGCACATGAAATTCCAGCATGGAATTTTGAATTAGTTGGTTGATTTGAAAGAGAACCAGTACTTCATACATCAGTCAGAAATCCCTGTGGTCACATATGCCATCAGTAGTAATCTTATTCCCAGATTTTTTACTGTGTTTTAGGGAGTCATCACATAACTACTGACCTTTCCTCTTCCCTGTGGATTAAATGCTGCCTTCCACAGATGCAAACAATGAGGAGACACAAATGCAATGTGTGACAACAAAGCACACACAAGTGTTTAGTCTAACATCATAGGAGCATTTTCAGGATGAAAGTTACTCAAAATTGGGAAAACTGGTTTATGACCAATTTGCAAATCTGTTTGTTCCATAGTCCAAACACCGCCAGTTCCCATCTGGTTGGAGGCAGGCAGCACTGCCTGGTACAAAGGCACATATCTGGGGTAAAGGCAAATGCCCAGCTTACAGTCACATTCACAACACAGGAAAAGACCAAACTAGCAGCAGATCATTCTTTACATTGCCATTTGCCTTCCACTGCCAAGGGAGATGTAGAAAAGATTTCTTTTGCTGACTGTCAAGGGTTGCACGGCCCCTTCTTTCCCACTGTCCCTCATAAAAAGGGGCCTGAAGCCTGAAGGATTGGAGAGAGGAGGACCTTCCTTCCATCAAGCTGCTGCCTTCCCCACCTGGCAAGGGACACTCCCATCAGCTGTTCTGCCTTCCACAGATGGGAATGGACACCCATAGCCATGCAGAAGGTGATCTCCCACCATCACCCAAGCCCTCACTCCAGACCATCACCAGCATCACCCCATCACTGCCCTGAGTCACATACCACCAGCAACATTCCCAGAGCTGGAATGTGTCCTGCTGAGCACACAGCAGAGCTC
>NW_005056749.1:0-467 GCF_000277835.1 Geospiza fortis
GGCGACCGTCGTCCCCGAAGGGGCGTCTTCGGAAATCTCAGTCAATGCAGATGATACTGTCAGTTCAGGGGCATTGTCGTTCACGTCTGTCACAGAGATCGTTACTTTGGCTGCATCGAATAGTGTTCCGTCGTCCCGTGCCTGCACCTCCATTTCAAATGAGGAAATTTCCTCGAAGTCCAAGTTCTCCTTAAGGATTATTTCCCCTGTCTTTGGTTCAAGGTGAAAAAGTTTGAATGCTCTTTCTGAAATTCTATGAAAACTGTACTTAACGTGTCCGTACAACCCCTCGTCAGCGTCGGTGGCAGTGACAGTGACTAGGACAGAGCCCACGGGCACGTCCTCGGGCACACGCACCGTGTACTCCGCCTGGCTGAACACGGGCGCGTTGTCGTTCGCGTCCACCACGGTCACGCGGATCCGAGCCGTGCCCGTCCGTGCCGGATCGCCGCCGTCGCTCGCCCCCC
>NW_005056749.1:1100-3038 GCF_000277835.1 Geospiza fortis
ACCGCAGGTTCGGGCAGGGAGCGAGCGTCCGAGTGATCCGATCCGCAGCGGGCGGGGCTGCCGGTAGCGCTCCCAGCTTCCTCTCGCTCCTCTCGGTCAACAGCGGCGCCCGCAGCCTTCTCCCGGCACTGCAGGCACCGAGCGCTGCCCAGCGCTGCCCGCCCTGCCTTGCTCCATACAGGGCACAGGCGCCACCGAGATGTCGCTTTTCGTCCAGCGCCGATCTCCTGCCTCCGCATTTCTCCTGCCCATCTCTGCTTTCATCCTCCAGGGTATCAGCATCGGGAGGAAGGCAGAGGCATTCCGTGGGTGTGGTTCTTTAACCGCACGGGAAACTCTTTACTTTCCAATGTCATTATATGTGAACTAAAATACACATTTTGCCCTGTAGCTTATTCTTAATCTTATCCTTTTTGTTCAAAAGCATCTTCAATAATAGGCTCGCATAGACAAAACGGGAAGATAGCACATCCCGAAGAAACAAAGCTATCAGGTTTATTAACACAAGCGGGACGAGAGCAAGTGCATGCTTCTTGAAGTCAGGGAGCCTATTGTCACAGGATTCAATTATGGGTACAAATAAAGATGTAGCTGAAACTCTCAAAAAAAGTTTCAGGACTTTAAACATTTGAAATCCTTTCTAAAGATACACTCAGTGTTTCCTTAGTTTATACAGATTTACATTTAATCAAATCATTCTAGGTTTCCTTTTTTTCATAAATCAATGTGTGAAGCACTGAAGCTCGTTAGTAAACCATTCGTCTAAGTATCTCTTAATGACGATCGTAGTCTATGTGTTAAAAAAATAATTATGGGACCGTAGAACAAAAGTACAACACTTGAAACTCTGCTGACCACTAATCAATGTGCAAATGGGCTTGACTCAAGTGCCTAAACGCTCCTCTGGCCAATCTCACTGATATGGGATCCCCTCATACCTCAGATGTTTATCCTAGTAAACAGAAATGCAAAAATTTGCTGTTCTCAATATACCCGACTTCTGCTTAAACCCCTAAGATCTTTGTGCAAAGAGGATAGGAAAAAAAATCTCAGGAGCAGAAAACTTTGAGCACTTTCAGTACGAAATAAAGCTTATGAAGAGCAAAACAGAGAGAACTGCCAGCCAGGACCCATAAACGAAGCCATCTAGTCTCACTGCTACATTCCCTCCCGAATCGAGATACAATCCCTTCTTTCACTCAGAAAGGAGAGTGAAAGGAACTTTCTACATTCGTTTCCTTTCTAAATTTAAAAGGGATGAAACAAAGTTTTACGAACGGGTTTGGGTAAAGCTATACACGAGTTGGAAGCACACCCTTACTGAACAAAACAGTCAGAAAGGAAGTATCTCCAACAGCAGATGTCAGTGTGTTCTTGTTTTTTTGTTTTTTTTTAATCCATCATGCAGAATCAGCCATTCTCCTTCCACAGAATACAAAACTGCTTTCAATGTTGCTAACACATTCAAATTTATAGTGCGCGAGTGTTGAAGACAAAACCTCATGCCCGAAGCTGCACCTGTGACCAATGAAGGACCAGGAGGGTCCTGCTCTCAGCGAACAGGAGACAGCCCGTTCGTTACCTCAGTCCACCACGGAGACGAGACTCTGCAAGTCACATAAACACGACTGCGGGAAACAAGGAGAAACACTCAGAAATGCTGCTACTAGCCGAACGCAGAGTTATAATCAAAGCCTGTCAGCTGAGATGTTACCGAGAAAAAATTAAAAACTTACGCTGCTACGTGGAGATAGAGATGAGGAATCCCCACTGACAGCATGCCCAGAATACCTGGAGAACAAAGATGACGTTATGGAAAGTGCTAAAGACCAGAAGAAGCCCAGGCTTTACAGACCTGCGGTACGTCGGTATTGGCGGGCTGTTCTCCCAAGGCGAGCTCACTGTTGATGGTCGGCTTGTCGCAGGAATCGCCGCCCA
>NW_005056750.1:0-3036 GCF_000277835.1 Geospiza fortis
TTCTGAATACCTTTAGCTTGCTTTTTTCTCATGGGCTTCCACACATTTATTCCACTATCAAAGAAGAGATGATGCATAAACTAAGCTGAACTGAGAGAGATCATGTACATCCTACATATGTTAATTAGGGCTCCAGTGATAGATTAAAAACAAGTTCTACATTAGGTAATGTGGGTTTTTTTCAGTCTCTCTTTTCTTGTTTCCATTTAAAAAACCTCCTGTTTTGTGCAACACTGTATAAAGCAGGGAAAGGGTTGATTCAAAAGGCATGATCCTGATCATTTTCTGGGTACTCAAAGCCCTCTCTGGTCTCTTCAACAGCAGAGTCACAGCTGGATTGTGCCACAGCAGATTCCTGTGTCAGATGGAGTTATCACCAAAGAGTGGGAGAGAGGCTAGGAGAAACTACAGAGGTGGTTTGATTAGAGCAGACTGTTTAAATTAGTCTGGTTCTATTAGCTTTCAGGAAGAGTAGAGAACATAGGATTGGAGGATCAATGTGTTTTAGGACATGCTTTGATTGCATGAGGAGAATTAAGAGGTGTAGCAATTCATGTTTAGGTCTTCAGGGCAAAAGAGAATAGTGATATACTGTGCCTAGAGATTTGTGTTGCAGAAGCAATATCAACCAGGCAATGGAAATGGCAGTGCTCAAGGGCAGCAAAACCTGGGAGCATCAAAAAAACTACTACAATTTCAAGGTCTCTACCTCGATTAGTAAAAGATGAGATTGGATGTGTATGTTGGTGCATGGACATGTAAATTGGCACAAGTCATGTCCCACGGTGTCTAATTTAAGCAATCCATCTTATTCTATATGAACAGAAATTGCTGTGTTATTTATATTTGAATTTACTTGACCTTCTGCTTGTAAAGCCCAGCATGGAATTGATGTCAAAATAATATCAGTCTTTCTGTGGTATTATATTTTTTGAAGTTTCCTCACCCTGTTTCGAAACAGGAAAGAAAAATCAAACCTGTAAAGGAACCTTTGCACATCTTCCCATTCACAGCAGTGTTTATAATTTCTAATGTTCAAGAACTTTTTTTAAAGAAATCATCCATCCATAGACTCTAAATCAGAAGATAAATGTGGAGATGCAGCCTTCACTTCGCTGTGTTTGAAACATACTGGAATTAGGATCTTATTCCTTATTTCATTGGAAACTTTGGGAAGAAGCAAAAATAAAATGGATGGGATTCTATTTTAAAAATGAGTAATCAATACACAATACTGTTACCCCAGGACAGGAGTGGCTTATTAAATCAGGAAAGTGATTAAAATGGGAAAATATGTTTTGGATCACTGTTTGTTTTGGATTGAAAAGGCAGAAGTAAGACTTTCTCCTCAACACTTTCTATCTGACTGACTAGTTTTGTGACAGAATCTGACACAATTTGTAATAAAATCAGCAATATTATTTCCATTGTGTGTAATGAGAATGGGGCCATGCTATGGGTGCACAGAACCTTCTCCTTTGTACCTCTGGACAGGAGAATCTGCTGCTAATAAACATCTTTGCTGAAGTCTGTAGTAACTGTTAGATATTTTGAAGTCTGTGAAGAAGGGAATCAGTACACTGATTTTCTGCACTTTTCCCTCTTTGAAGCCATGGAGATATATCTTGCAATCTTGTACCTGCTTTGACATGCCCTCCTGCTCCCATAAAAAGTTCATTGTCCTCATGGAGACTGCTTTTGAGGCAGACACCACAGACTTTTGCACAGTAGGACACCTTGGAAGAAAGGCTGGATTCCACCCAGACAAACCTATAAACTAGCAATTACAGCTGCCTTCTGGGAGAGTGCAAGCAGGCAGGAAGGAGCTGATTTGAGGGCAGAATCTCTGATGATTAGAGTGGCCTCTCTGTGAAGATGAGCAACCTGCTGCAGCTGTGTTTCTGTGAGGGACACAGTCCCCACAGCATGTGGGGTAAGGCATGCTCAGAGGATAGCTGCAGGAGTGAGTGAGTGGCACTGAAAAGTGACACAGAGAGCAGAGTAGTGCTGGCTTTCACACTGTCAAAGCTGTTGTTCCATTTTGGTGATGGCTTTTTGGTCTCCACAAAGATTGACCCTGAGCTGTGAACTATACTCGTACACATGGCGAGCTTTGCTTACCAGCTGCCATTACCATTTGCATTAAAGACATATTGCTGCCTACAAACCCTACATACATGTGAAAGAGGCTAAACAGTAGAAGTTTAGAAGTTTGTTGTACCTTTCTTAGACATTGCTTTCTAGGATTATCAGAAGCTGAAGCAGTTGTCTTCAGCCACTGTCTAGTACTGATCTCTATGAATATACCAGGCTGATCCTCCTGAAAAGGGGTCCTATTCCTATTTACTTTCTTTCTGAATGGCAATTTAGTTGAGATTCTCTTTTCCCATGTTAACTGCTAGGGAGAGCTGGGAACATTTGAGAAATCACTGAGCAGCAGAGATTGTGTGTGCTCCTGTTATCAGAAACAATGATAAACTCTGGGGAGGGTTTAGTATATTATTCATCAAACTAGTGTTTACCGCAGATGTATCAGCATATTCTTTTTAAGAAGAGAAGCCAGGAATTTTCTCATCACTGTGCTTTGGCAGACCACTTGACACAGGGAGTGTGAACTGAATCATTGTAGCAATTCCTGGCTGTTCTTTTTGACACCTTTGCTTGACTTCAGTTTGACTTCTCCCTTGTGTGGGACGATGAAGAAGACTTCTGGGACTGTTTCCCTTCCATCATCTTAGCAGATGAATTGGTAGGAAGTTAGAAAGTAGTACTTCCAGCATAGTCTGGATGGCAGTGAGAGATCACAATTGTTCTGCTAATCCAGTGCTGACCAAGACACATCACATCCACATGGATGGATGGATATGGAGGTAGAGACCTTCTGCCTAAGACTTCTTGTCAGGACACAGTATTGAGATTTCAAAAGGTTAGTACTGAGTAGTGAATCTACACCTCCCTTTCCTCATTAGTGGAACTGGATAATGACTCCCATACACATAAGTTTCCGGGCTTCTGTGAAGTATTTTGGGGGAAAGA
>NW_005056751.1:0-3035 GCF_000277835.1 Geospiza fortis
GGGTAACTGAGAGGTGTTTTAAAAATTGGAAAACTGCAGTGCAGGATTTTACTGTCACAAAATTAAATGATCAGAGCCATCTCAGAAAAGTCAAACTTGTAAATTCAGCTTCAACAAAGTAAAACTATTTTGTTTCAAATGTCAATGCATAAACAAAATATCTCCACAACTTTTCAAATTGCCATTGAGGAAACAAGGACTCCACATCCCACCTGGGGATGAAGGAAAATATTGAGATACTGATTGTGACTCCATAAATCAGTCCCTGTGTTAGCTCAGTTCTTCACTGGTACAGTGCCTCAGAACTACAACTGAAAATTCATTTTGAGAATCAAGTAAATAAAAACACAGCTGAGAGGCTGATAGGTGAGGTCTGTGAACCTGCTCTCAAGGATAAGCCTTTTTTCAGGAGTGTATGATGGTCCTACCTCCAAAAAAGCTGGTCTTGGCTGGAAGACAAGCCAAGTCTTGGCCTTTGCAGGAAACTTTGAGACTTATTCTGGGAAACTCTTTGGAATGCAGCCCTCAAGCAAAGCTGAGGCAATATGTTATGGTAGGGCCACAGGAATCACTGATAATTTAGACTCTGAACATTTATCTGCGTGGTAAGGAGAGAGATGTGATTTTGGAGAACATGTTGCTGTGAAAAACACCAGTTTGGCTCTGGAGGTGTGAGTGAGGATAATGGGGAAGGTTCACTGTAGCTGGGTGGTGATCCCAAGCCAGGGCCTTAGCAAAGGAAAACTCCTCGTGTTTGTGCAATTTCAATCAGCAAAGGCTGCAAAGAGTTTCCTGTGGAGCAGTCCTGGAGTTCCCTTGTCTCAGCAGGCAATGGTGACCACTCTGAGGAAACCTGGCTTCTCAGCAGCAGGGAATCCTGAATCACAACCTCCTTGGAATAAACATTTTATCCCAGGCCTGGAATATCCAAGGACTCTTCAAGTTTGTGTACAGCCAGGAGCTGGTCTATCAGAGTGCAGTGTCTCTTTACATACATCACTCCTTAGGACTGGTGATTTCCTTTTCAAGTGAAATCTTGAGCTTCACACAACTTCTCTCAAATTAAAGACAGAGTGATAGTAATATATACACATATTTACAAATAGTGCATTTTTTCTCATATATGCATGCCCCCTCCATCCTTCCACTCTTCCCACACAAAGGTAAAAAAAGAAACATTTTGGGTGTTTTCCTGGTATTCAGTGACAGTGCAACTACTCAGATACAGATACAATGAATAAGTTCAAATTTCACAGTATCACTGTAATAGAAGCAGAACAAAATATAGTAATATCCAGGTTATTATGGATTTCTGACACATATAACTCTAAACCATCTAACTTGCTCCAGAACTTGAAAATTGTTCAGCAAGCAGAATTGATAGCTCTTAAAAAAAAATGGATAATAACATCAAGTCAGATAGTTACAAGACAATGCCAAAAACTAATGTACAGTTATTGTTCAATAATCATTCAAAAAACAGTTGCAGAACTATTTTGAAAGAAGGGGAATTAGGAAGACACTTTGCAGTGTTGAAAACAGTACAAAGGACCTGTGGCCTAAGAAAATACCAGATAAAATGATACTGCATACGTATGCATATGCACGTGTGCTATGTTTGCATTGAAGAGACAAAAAATTAACAACAATTGCAAAATTTATTCAATACATAGTGGGGCAAAATGCAATGGCTATTTGTCATGAGTATTGGGTACTGATGAAAAGTGTTCATCATATTTCTGACTTCTCTAAGCCCAATACAAATGTGGAGAAAGTGTCATGACCTGCTGAGCTGACATTAAAAGCTTTAAATTGAATTAAATTGGCAGAAATCTTCAAAAATTGTCTTGGGAGGGGAAAAAAATTCATGACAGAGCATAACAGATGTATGAAATTAAGAGCATTTAGGATACATTATCTTTGCTGTATGATGGGAATTGTTTCTAATTGCACTCACAGGGTGCCTTTAAGATGTGCTTTTATTTAAAAAGTGTTCCTTATGATCTGTTATGGTTTTTCAGCAAAAATACATAGGCAAAAGAATAAGATGCATATTAAGATATATGGTTTTTTGCAACAATCAACACATTTGTTGTCATTGTTCAGTGAAGCAAACTGTAAAAGCAAAGTTACTGAATCTACAGGAGTGGAACAAAAAGAAAAAATCTTTCTGTGTAATGAGGAACCTGTACCATACTGATGGATATGTACTCAAGTGCTTATGGGTGGTCTTGTAATTCATATCAGCATTGGACTGTTCAGATTTCCAGGTACATCTGCACCTTACATCCTGTAAAGTTGTTGCTCTTCTTTTCCTGTATGCTGCATGCTCACTAAATCCAGTAATTGAGAAGCAATAGGAAATATCATACGTGGATTTCACCATTGTTAACAATGTCTGTGCTGCAAGGCATCCCCAGCCAGCATTCAGTGTTCAAAGTCCTGCTCAGCACATGGTGAATACTGGATAAAAATGCAATGGAACTTCTTGCTGTATATTGCAGAATCTCAATTAGTTCTTGCTGTGTCGTTTACTCCCACAGATCTAATATGTAATTTTGTTAGGAGGTATCTTGAAAATTACAGCACTTCCTTTTGTCTTCACCAACAAGTTCATATGTGGAGTTTTTTAACTAATGAAAATGGTGTTCCAGGGTCTTTTGCTGCTTTTGATGTTTTCAATGGTAGTCATAATTTCAAGGTGAAATATGACTGTCCAAACAATGCTGCTGACTTGCAGCATTGAGCCTGGAACTTCCCACATTCTTTTCTCCACATACCCTGATTTCCATTATGATGGAACTTCTTCACTAATTTTTTTCTAGGTGGAGGGAAAATTTCATCCTTGCACAGAAGAGCCAGAGGTGTTTCTGGTCTGAGCTGGTACATTTGGGTCTAAGCTCCAATGCATCACATCCAACCAGAGCTTTCTGTCTCATTTTGCCAGGTCTTTCTATGCTACAGCTTTTCTATGCTACATCAAATTCCTTAGCCCTGTCCCAAAATATAGAGAATCATAGAATCATTTAGGTTGG
>NW_005056752.1:0-3032 GCF_000277835.1 Geospiza fortis
CAGGGAGGGGAGATCCATGAGGAAAATGCAACTGCTGCTGTGCTTTTCCAAGGGAAATGCATTTCCCCATTTGGTTTTGCTTTCCTTCCTGCCAAGAAGTTCAGCAAAACCACATTTCCTTGCTCCCAGCTTTGGATCGCAGATGTTTCTGAGCTAAACTGGTGGGAATTGCATTAAATCAGGGGTGAGGTCTGTAACAGCTTTTGCATCCCAGTGCTTCTGCAGGGAAGCTCATTTTCCCTTGGAAATGCTTGTAATCCTTGGAAATGCTCATTTTCCCTTGGAAATGCTCATATTCCCTGGGATAAGTGATCCAGGCAGGGAAGAGTTGCTGGTCCTCCAGCTGCATCTGGCAGCCCTCGGGAGAGCCACAAATCCGTGGGGTTTCCCACAGCCAGAGGAAAGTTTGGATCACAAACCCAAGGAAGACTGGGACAGTCCCAAGCTCAGCATTCCAGAGCAGATCCCAGCACGGGAAGCTGGGATAAAACAGGAAGCCACTCAGACTCCAATAAACTCATTATTGTGTTTGGGGAAGGGGAGTAATTAACTACCTATGGGATAAACTGGATAAATCAAGCGTGTATGAGCAGCTTCCACAAGGAATGGTGATCCCAAGGCTGTTTCCAGCAGGGCAGGGCTGTAACCTGGGGTTCCATGGAGCAATCCAGGCTGTCACATCCAGGAATTTGGATTTCAGGGCTCAGGAATAATTCCTGCCTTGCTGGAGCAATGGGCTGGCCGGCCACGGATGATCCAGCGGGATTGGTGATGCTCAGGGCTGAGAATTGGCTGTGGTGCCCCATTCCCGTGTCCATGCCCTGCTAGAGGATCCTAATGATTATTCATTAATTATTAAGTGCTGTCCATGCATTTCCCAGTCCCTGGGGAGCTGGAAGTTGTGCTGCCAGCAAAACTCTTTCCTTTCCCAAATGTGGAGAGGAGATCTTGGAAGAAGCACTGTGGGAGGCTGCTCCGGGGGTGGATTCCTGAGCGAAGCACTTCCATGCTAAATAAAAAACTGGGAAGAAGCATCTCCTCTCCAGGAGATCCAGGGAATGGGCTGTGACTCAGGAGTCCTGAATGGAAAACTGGGGCCATCTGGCTCCATCTCAGCACCCTGCCTGAGCCAGTCCAGCCGTGCAGGGTCAGCCTGACAGGGATGCAGCGGTGCCAAGGGAAGGGTGGCATCACCTGGCTCGCTCCTAACAGGACACCCCACCTGCCATTCCCGCTTGGATGTGGAATGCAGAGGGCTCGGGAGGTCTGGAAAAGCCCTGGGAAGCTCAGGAAGGTGGCACTGCCCCTGGAAGTCCCTGGCATGTGGGGCAGGATCCGTGTCCTCCTTTGTCGCCCCTCCTTTTCCCGTGGAGCCAACCGGCTGAGGTGGATTTTGCTCCCAGTTAGCCACGGAAATAAACTGGGAAAATGCACAGTGGATGTGCAGAAATGTCAGGGTTAATGAAACTGAATTCCAGGCTTCCAGACTAATCCAACATTTGCATTTTTCTAACTTTAGTAATTTCCCAGACTTTGGATCTGGCTTCAATGAACACATAATTCCTTGTTTTCCTGACGAGGAGGGTGGATTTCAAAAAGCTCCCTCCATGCAGTGAATTCAAGGGGAAATGCTTTTTCTTCATATCAATCAAGCTCTTTTAAACAACTCAAGTTCATTTCACGCTCTTCTCCTTGATTTCTGTACCTCGTGATCAGCAGCAAAAGCAAAGCTCAGAAATAATACCGAGCTTGTTTGGCGAAAAAATAGAATTTGCCGAAGCAAAATGGAATTGTAAAGCTGGTACCTCCTTTTGTCCTGTTTTTTGGGCAGGAATAGGCAGGAGAGGGATGAAAAGGCAAGGATTTTATCCTGCTAATCCAGGTGCCCACCTGAAATGCCACTTCCAGGTGTCCTGGGTGCTCTTTTCACCTCCAGAAGGCAAAGCCCATCCAATGTTTTGGCCAGCAGCAGGAAATGCTGGATTCCCTGGGGAGTTTGGGGTGTCTGGCCCCAAACCTTTGGCATCTCCAGGAACTGGTTAAAGCTGATTGGATTTCTCATGGAGAGGTTGAGGTGAACCTGGGGGTGGATTCTAGGAGAGCATGGAATTACAGATCCATTGAGATTGGGAAAACCTCCAAGCATCTTCCATCCCATATATTTGCTGAAGGTGAGGATCAAGGGACAGCATTCCTTTAGTCATCCCACAATTCACTGCCAGCCGTGAATTATGGAATATTCCCTGCATCCACTCACACTGAGGGTGCTGGGAGCTGCTTTCCAACATAAAAATCTTTGATTCCACTGGATCCTGCTGTTGGGAAGGCAGATTTGGGCTAGGAAGAAGGGTCAAAAGACAGAAAAATATAGGGAGGAAAGTACACATAGGAATAGCCTATGGAATGGTGCAAAGGGGCTGAGCATCCATGGTCATCCCAAAAATCTCTACTCTGATATTGTTGCATTTTGGAGAAGTAAGGAAAGCATCTCAGACCTTTGGATAAAAAGGTTCTGCTGTCTCCTCTTCACAAATTAAAGTCTGTTTGTTTGGTTTTTTTCCTGGGAAAAGCTCACTTTGCACACTGGAAAATAGGATGCATTTCCTGTCTTTATTTATCTCGGCACAATTCTAATTGTTCCCATAAACCCCAATTCCCGGAGGGCACTGAAACCAAAGGGACTCTTTCCAACTCCAAACCAACGCTCCATTGTGCCCTTAAATCTCTTTCTTAGCCACTGTTTCAGAAACCTGCCATCCTTTTCTTTGATATTCCCGCTTATTTCTCATGAAAGCAGGAAGAAGAGGCTGCTCCTCTCCCTTTTTCCCTTCTCCAAGACGCAAAATGAGCATCCTCCTTCCCGGCTTTTGTCGATGATCACCGGCTGCCATCTCCTATCAAAGCCCTTCCAGGAGTGACAGAGCGGAAAAAATAGGAAAGGACCAGGAGAGGAGCATCCCATTCAGCACGGAGCACTCAGCACCCACGCCTGGCTGCCCCAGAGGCAGCTCTGCTCCAGGGAAGAGCAGCCA
>NW_005056753.1:0-3031 GCF_000277835.1 Geospiza fortis
TTATCCTGCTCTGATTTTCTTTGTAATAAGTTCATATCTGTAAGTTAAGCCTGGTTTGCCTGTGATGGTATTTGTGAACTCTCCTGGCCCTAACCATGAACCCTACATTAAATTTCCTCTTCTCTGTCCAGCTGCACAAGTTAGCAGCTTTCATAGGTGCCTGGCATCAGCCCACATCAACTGGGCCAATGATCAATACTATCAATATAGTATTATCTTCTCTTTACTGTATAGCCTAATAATCATAGACTGACCAGCACTTGATTTAAGGGGCTGAATCTTTAGTGTTGAATCTTTAATGCTGACAGATTTTTAAGGAGATCTCTCAACCCCTTGAGTTCAATGTTGACCACAAGAACGACTTCCCTATCAGCTGTGGCTAATGTAGCCCCTCATCTAGTAATTAGGCTACAAAGATTTATTTAAGATTTTTACTTTTATTGGCACATAGGTATTCCCATTTCAAATATATTAACAATAATTTTTAAAAATTTGAATAAATGCTATTAAATACAAAGACTTGTAAGTACACCACAATGATAATATAATAATGCAAAAGCATTAAAAATTAAGTTTCAAACTTAAAAGCATAGCAAATATGTAGAACAAAAGTCTTAGTCAATGTCTATTCTAACATTAAAAAACTGTAATTGACTGTAAGAACCCAGGCGATCCAGTGCAAAACTAAATTCTACTATCTGCCCCAAGAGCCTCTTCACAGATCCTAAAGCTTAAAAAAAAAGATCTATTTAAATTAGTTTAAAAGTTTACCTCAGACAAAGCAAATGAATACTGAAGGTACTGTTATTAAATTTCTAATATTATAGAAACAAGTCAAAGCTGTTCTTAGCAAGGTTTACCATCCAAAAGACAATTTCTGCTTTGGAAATTGCACTTACTTACTTAAGTAACTCCCCCCAGAGTTACTTAAGTCCTTTTGAGCATGTGGAATTTTGCAAAACTGTGGAAAACCTACAGTCTTAAAGAGGTTTTCAACTGTAAACCTACAGGTATTATCATGTTAACCACATTTGTAATTGCAGAATAAAACTGATACCAGTCCCAAACAATGAAGCATTTAGCCTATGCAAGGAAATCAATGCATGACAGAATCCAAGCTTGCCTTTTAAGGATAAGAGAAATCCCAAGCAGTTGTTTCTTTATTGAAATTCAGTATCACCAGGCCTTAAAAAAAACCCGTTTGTGAAGATACAAAAAATGTATCTTCATTTCACAGTGTTTTTAGCAACCCATTTGTGTTATTGTTGCTAAAAAGTGCCAGAACACATCATGATATACATAAAACAAACACATTTGCTCTGTAAGCTCCATCTCACTTGTTCCTGTCTACTTTCACTGTAAATTGGAAGCACTTTGTGTCTAGTATGCAATTTTTCTAACAGGAATTAAGTTTTAAATGAAAATTTTTTCAATGTTCAATTTTCAGCTTTAAAAAATCACTAGCTTGACATTAAAGTTCAGCTTGTTTATATTAGCCACTACTTCAAATTTCTAACCAGGCAGCAGTTTGTTAAGTCTGATACAATACTTATATATAAAGCCAGGTAGCAGAGTCACAATCACTGAATTACAATTACTTCCAATGAAGAAAGGGAAATATTTGTTCTGTATCAGATTAAATGAATGCAACAGTACATGTCCACAATCAGCTGTAAAAAGTATTGCGTTGCATCATGTGTCCTACACAACCTTTTTGAATATATGACCTTTAAGTTGCTGAAGGTTGCCTCGGAATTTGGCTCAGTTCAGGCAAAACATCTGTTCCCTTTGCAGGTATACTGTAAGGACTTTTTTCTCAGTTGGATTTAGAGCACAGCAAGTGAGCCCTTTTCTGACCGATCATATACACCCCAGCATTTGTAAATCAAGCTCTGGGCTGACAACAGCAGGTCCACAATCCGTCACCCTTTCTCAGCTAGCAAGGCCATTCGACTGCTGTGAGAACTGCTCTTATCATGTCATCAAATCAAAGCATGTTGAGAAGAGGGAATGCAAGAGGCATCTGCAGAATTCCCACAATGTAGTGACTTTGGAACATTGACAGATGCATCTGTCATTTTATACCTTCAACTAACCTGCTGTCCGCTGGCCTGACATAGCAAAGCTGTCCAAGAGTAACTCCAGCTCTCTCATGTTGTTTTCATACGTCTCTGTTAGAAAGACCTGGTGTTTCTTGGCCTTTATTTGACAGGAGGAACAGACAAGACAAGAGGGGGTGGGGAAAAAACACATTAAAATAAGCAAACAGAATTTTTAAATTTCCTTTTTGAATTTAAATTTCTACTGTATTTCTTTTTATGTCTTTTCTCAAGCCAAGACACCTAACATGACATAATAAATAAGAAGCTTGTAACACAAAACATAAAACTAAAGGATTTCAAAAGCAAAACAAAAGATGGTGTACAAAAACTTAGTCTTCATAATCTTCTGCTTTAAAAGTATCTTAACGGACATTAACTTCTGCCCCTCTATGCAAGCAGTGAAATCTATTGTTACATCCTACAAGGGCAGCCAGAAAGACACCCAACTACTGGCAGACAGGCTAGAAATCCATGATTTGGCACTCAGTCAAATCCCACACCTATTCTCATTGCAAACCTGCCTACTTCAATTGTTAATATGTTCCGTGCTAGATAGGGATTTCTTCAATACCAAAACCTCATCTTTGTGCATGGAACATAAAACTACAGAGTTCTTAGCCCCTATCACTGAATTTTCTTAAAGAAAGCTGTTCACTAAGTGTAGTCTATTGTTCAAATCAAGACAGCAAATTTTTCAAGGTCAGAAAAGTTCTACAGCAGATTTTTTAAATCACTACAATAGAAAGACTACACCAAATCATTCCTTCAATTTATATCTGATAACTTGCAGTTTTCAAAGACATGTATCCATAATTCCAGACAAGACCGAGGTCTTTTTGAGTATATGGACTTTTTACTTCTCAAGGAAATGTATGATTTTAGCTGCTGACTGACTGACAAAAATTCAGCAATTTGGAAAACCTAAAAGA
>NW_005056754.1:0-398 GCF_000277835.1 Geospiza fortis
CAGTTCAGAGTCCCTACCAGCTGCTGTGCTTCATTCAGTCTTTTTGGATTTTTCTTCAGTTGGAGTTGTTGCGGAGTTACAGTTTGGTCTGTGATTCTGTATCCTAAATATTTTCAGGGAGGAAGTGTCTGCATTTTTTCCTTCGCTACTGTGAGTCCTGCTTTCTGCACTGCTGAGATGACCTGATCTATTGTCTCCTGCATTGATGCTTGGTCTTTTGCTGCTACTAAAATATCATCCATTGTTGGGGAAGATGAAACAGGAAAGCCTTATAAATATGATTGCCTGGCAAAAGATTTTGAGAATATAGAAACTATAAGCAAGATTGGAATGAAAGCAAGCTTTGAGATACCTTAGTTACTGAACAACTGGAAAACAATGGTGTGGCTGGCTGAAGG